>NW_028301094.1:3041250-3349375 GCF_049000335.1 Polistes dominula | reverse complement strand
GTTAGGTATTCTCGAATGAAATTGCAGAAAAGCGATCATCAAGTTTCTCTCTCTCTCTATTTCTTTCTCGTACTCTAGCAATAGTGTCCCTCCCCCTATAGCGTCGGTTGCACGAATTCCCTTTGACGTAAATTCCGTGCATTACTAACGCTGACGAGCGAGAGACGCTAACTTCATTGTTGTTTCAAAGGCCCTCCTCCTATTGCCTCTTTCCATTCCTGCTTACGGTATGCTCTCCTCTTTCATGCAATACCCCCGCACCCACAAAAGATAGGTGGTCCAGATATAGGGCAAACAGGGGTGGAGGTGCCTCGTTCTGGGGTACCTGCCTCGATAGACCGTGAGCGAGAGAAATAGAGGAACAATGATAGTACGAGAGAGAAAATGAGATCGAGACAGGCAAAGAGGATGATAGAAGAGAACAAGAGTTAGAGTTAGAGAGAGAGAGAGAGAGAGAGAGAGAGAGAGAGAGTGGAGAAAGAGAAACGAAGCACATTGCAAAGCGCCGTAAAAGAAGCCTTCTCCACTTCAAAGTACACACAGTTACTCTCTTCCAACAACGTGGCACGCGGTTACCTTGCTCTTTGCCAAGTAATCGAGTCCTCTGTAACTCAATCGGTAACGCAACCAGACCGATCTCGAGGCTCTGAGTCCTTCGTACAACATTTCTCGGTACCTGGCGCCTTTGACCGTGAAAGGAAAAGAGAAACGCTTATCGAGTTTGTCCCTTTACTTTCTCGGATATTGCACGTGTATATTACGTGCTAAATCCAAACGTATGTAGGTATTTGAAATACAAGGAAGAGGAAGAAGAAGATGATTAAATGTGGAAATAAATTATATAATTATGAAACTCGTTTATATTAACTTTAAACAAATTTCGATCAATTTTGTAGAATGTAATAAAAAATATATGAGATAGTATAGTTTAATTTATTTTTTCGTGTTAATATGTATTTACTTTGCCTACCGATAAAGTACACGTCGGTTAATGGGCTTTTAAATGATTTCTATTTTAATAATTGAAGCTAGACCGATCTCAAAGTTGAATCTTTCATAGAACATTTCTCGGTACCTGGCACCTTTGACCGTGAAAGGAAAAGAGAAACGCTTATCGAGTTTGTTCATTTACTTTCTAGAATATTGCACGTGTATATTACATTCTAAATCCAAACGTATGTTAAAATACAAGGAAGAGGAAGAAGAGGATGATTAAATATGGAAAAGAATTATATAATTGTTAAATACGTTTTTACGTTAAATTTTTAAAAATGTCGATCAATTTTGCAGGATGTAATAAAAAATATATGAGATAGAATCGTTTAATTTCGTTTTTCGTGCTAATACGCATTTGCTTTACCTACCGATAAAGTACACATCGACTAATGGGCTGTTAAATGATTTCTATTAATAATTGAGCTGATGGGACGGCATAAAGTGCGAACGATCATGAAACGCCGTTACGTGATAATTGAGATTGGAGAGAGGGAGTTTTCTAGCTATAATATGGCAGGGTTCGTATTTTACTCATTTGCTTTAACTATTTGTACTTTTTTTTTGCAGAAAGAAACCTACATATGTATCAACATGATATAACGATCGATTTTTCGATAGCTCGAAATTTGTGTAAATACAAAATACGTTAGCTTTGTAATCAGATTCCAGTGATAGATGAGAAGACACGAGAGAGAATAGGAACGAAAGATCGATTTAGATGATAACAGAAGAGAGGATCATACGTACCTCCCAATTGCAATTCCGCGGAAGCCTGGGCTGTATCACCCTCGGACCTTCTGACGATGCACTGATACATTCCCCTGTCATCTCTACCTATACCATTTAGCCTCAATAATTCTGATTGTCTTCCAGTGCCCGGAAGCTGCCTGCCGTCCTTGTACCAGGTGATAAAGTGTGGTCCAGCTTGAGGATGTATACCAACCTCACACTTGAACTCGGCGTCACCACCCAAATGAACGCTCAGTAGCGATGGCGTTACTTCAACGTGAAGTGGTGCCGTCACTATGAGTCTGTAAAAATGAACAATTCAAATTGTTTGAAAAAGTAAATATGGGAGAATATAATTTCGTATATGCGTTATTATCTTAATCTTTGAATTATATCTTATAAATATCTATTGTTATAATTTCTATTCATTAGAATCTCCAATTACCTGATTTCGGCGCTAGCTTCACCTCCGGGATTCGATGCGGAACACCTATAAATACCACTATCTTCCAACGTTACGGCTTCTATTGCCAGCATAGAACCAAGTAAACGAGTTCTCGGTCCAGACAAGACTAGCATGGGTTCGGCACCTGTCTGTGCGTACCACCTTTAAAGGGAATAGAGTAAAATAAAGATTTTAATCGTATTATTGATAGTTGAAACATTCATATTAATATATCATTAGTAGAGTAATTTGTATTAGTTTACCAATGGTAATGAGGATGCAAATCAATAAAACGATGATACGATCGGTTATATAATTTAAACGTTATATATGGAGAGTTACGTTATTAATAAAAATTGTCATTTGCAATGCAAATGAATAAATTACAAATCTAAAGATAGATTTGTCATATTGATTCGACCACAAGTTGTAGCACGATAAGAACGTTATTAATAAGCAAATTATTGTAAATTACAAAGTAAAGAATATTCTAAAGTCGCTTTGTCGACAGACAAAATAAACAAGAAAAATAGTCAATATTGATTTATTAATAGAATTATATTTTATTTTTCATATATTAAGATATGAATCTTAAGTTAAAGTATTGTTCAAGTATTGTAAGTATCTACGATGCCATAAATTAACACAATTCTTTCTTACCTATTATAAAAATGTTCTCTACTGACAATGAGAGAATACTTTACTTGATATAACTAAACTCATTGCTAAACAAATTTGTCGAATCTTGGAGAAAAGAAAAATGATACCATAGTTCTAAATATAAACATTCCAACAAAACATTGATCATTTTTTTTTCAGTTAGATAAAGTAACTTTAAGAACACTTTGTATGTAACGAAGTTGGTAGTCGTTCGAATTTATCAATGTATGGAATATGTATTTGTTCATATTCATCGACGAATGAAATAATTTTTCATCGAAAATTTCTAACTATCCAGTAAGAAAGATTCGCCTGGAGGCAAGGAGTTTAATTTTACTGGTTTTCGGTTATACGTCGACCTAGAAACGACGTTGAGTCGTATCCATGAGCATTTATCCCCTTGAATCCTCAGTTTCCTTTCGCCTTTCCAAGTTCTTGACAGTTCTCGATCAAGGCACGTTCGACCCACTCTCTCTCTCCTTCTTCCTTTATCTCTCTCTTTCTTTCTATATATATATATATCTCTTTTTGTTTCACCCTTCCCCATTTCCTTCCGTCCTTCTCCATTTATCGTACGTTTTCTTTATACCATCTCTCTTCTTAGTAATACGTAATGGACGTGGTTCCACGGGGGATTTCACTTTGTAGCAAAGTTTCGAGAGCAAAAGGGAAGTGGGCGGAGATAGAGAGAGAGAGAGAGAGAGAGAGAGAGAGAGAGAGAGAACGAGAGAGAGAAGTTGATCCGTTCTCAACTTCAATGTCCTGTTGAAAGTTAATGGTAAAAAAAGGAACACAAATTCGTCATCTAAATCGAAAACTTTATACGTAACTATTATATATAGGTATCTATGTAGCAAACTTGACTTAATGTCAAAAAAAAAGAGATTCTGTCATTTCGAGTTAAGTTAAAGACACCCTTGTAATTGATCTCGTGTCAGTAGTCGACCATTTTTCAAGAAATTCTGAAAAATAAGTATTTTCTAAAAGTTAGGTTAAGATGGGTACAGCACATCAATCGTGTCTTTTTCGATAACTTATTATTTTGAAAAATAAGATTTTTCATAATTTTTTGAAAGATGTTCGTCAACTATTCATACGATGTCAATCATTGATGCTTTTATCGTAACGTTTATGATCAGCTATAAAAGTTTATGTTAATTTGAGTTTTTAATTTGTAAATTGTTAGGTTAGGAAAAGGTATACTTTTTGTTAATGCTTTTACTCGTGCTATTTTTAATACTTTCTATAGAACAATTACTAGTAAATTAAATTTACATTAATTTATTTCTAATTAAAAATGTAATTAACGATTTTTGATTTAACATAGAAGACATTTTACTTAAGTGAAGAAGGATTGAAAATTGAAAAACATATACACAATAGAAAACAAAAAATATGAAATATCTATTTATCAAAGAGGAAAATCTTGACTTTTTTGAACCGTAAACATTTATTTCGAATGAAAAAGTATCTATCAATATCCCAGGATCTATCGTTATTGTATATTTTTCATTAGAGGAAAATCGCTCTTGTGTGTTACGTAAAGTGAAGACAGAGACCAGCTGTATTTCAATATTGGCAATAAATTTTCATTTCGACGAATATTTTCCGCTTCGTATTGGCGTGCGCAGTGAACGGGGGTTGGGTTGGGTGAGGTGGGGCAGAGAGGGGGAAGGTTTTGTAGGAGAAGGGAGACAGTTGGAAATCGGGAAAGAGAAAGAAAGAGAGAATGAGAGAGAGAGAGAGAGAGAGAGAGAGAGAGAAGACTGAGAAAGCAAAAAAAAAAAGAATTCCGAGAGGGAAAACGTTGAAGTAGAGAGAAAAGCTTCTCGTCGACCCGGGCGACATGAAGAGCTTCCGATTGCGCCCTACTCGCGAGGTTTCACGATCGAGTGAGCTTCCACTTTTCCTCGATCAAAGTCGCGCCGCATCCTTGTTCCTTTTCTTTCCTTTCCACTTGGAACGCTTCTTTGCCCGCTTCTTTTCCTCCTTTTCCACCTCCTCCTTCTTATCTCTTTCATCCTCCTTTTTTTTCCTCTTCGAATCCCTTGTTCTTCTTGTTCTTCTTCTTCATCTTCTGCATCTTCTTCTTCTTCTTCTTCTATCGTCTTATTCTACTCGTAGAATCGATCGTAATTTCTCGTTGAAGAATGAAATGGATTAGAGAGGAAAGAGGGGAACAACGATCTTTGCGTTATATCTTCTTCCTCTTCTTCTTTTCTTTCCTTATCTTTCTTTTTTTCTTCCTATTCGACAGTTCAACGATTCGCACATTCAATAGTCTTTTTAGCTGAGGAATTCGTCAAGTTTTGAATTCTAAGCTGATTTTTACGAGCTTCATAACGATTTAAAGAATTTCTTTGTTTAAAAAGAATACCTCGCAGTATTTATATTTGTAGTACAGATAACTCTCCTACAACACGGCATCTTATAACACGGCTTCTCTATAACACGATTCATAAATTGTGGGAACCCTCCTACAACACGATTTCCTTTCAAAAAACCTTTATACAGCACTGTACTTCTACAGCCGCGGAGAGACTTGCCGTTTTAAAGATACAGTGTTGCGGAAAAGTATTTCTAATCCTCTTTTGTAACCCCTCTTTTTGTACTGGCTCTGGGCCTCATACAACATGGTTTCACACAACACGACATTATCTAGAAACCTATCTACCGTGTTATAGGAGGGTTATCTCTATTTATATACCTTGCGGTATATATTTATTTATTTCGTAATCGTAATCGTTTAGATTCTTCTTATTATTATTATTAATTGGCGTTATAGGAACTTGAAAGTTCATTGCCGCAAATACCAAATCCCTCCAGTGTTCCTGTCCCTGAACGCAACCCATCCATATTCGTGGTTTTCTTACCCTATTTCCTTAAGATCCTTCCTAATATTGTCCTCCTATCTACGTCTTGGTCAATACTTTGGATTAAAGGATTAATTAATAGACTTACCGATATTCAGGAGAAGGACAAGCTTGTGCGACGCAGACCAATGACGTTGATTCGTCTTGAGCTACGTGAACAACCCCGGAATTTTCGAGCATAACCGGAGGCATTATTCCCCTGTGATCTGAAAACAAATGTTTTGGGTCTTCAATTAATGACAGATAATTATGTCAATTTCAATTTATATCTCTTAGCTTAGGATTATAATTATTTTGATTGTAATAATATGTAAATAAATAAACTTACCAGCTATTCTAATATTAGCAGCTGAACTAACCACCACTAATCTGGTTAGTCGATGCATCGTTCGACATTTATATCCGTGTAATTGATCGCTAAATTCGAGACTGTGAACGAGAAGTTCACCGGTTGGTAATAGATGAAATTTTCCATCTGAAACAATTAATTAATTAACACAAATTATTATGAACACTTTATTTTCCAAACAAAATGTAGGAGGACTTCGTTAAGATAAAATCTTTGACGAAAGGAGATAACATTAACTAAATTATAAGATAAGTATAGATAAGTATATATATATATATACTCGAACGAATGTATAATATTGGGTTGGTAATTAAGTAATTGCAGATTTTAAATAAGAATGAAAATTCAATATTTTTGCTTAAAAATATAAGTTTATTCAATTAGGTATTGTCCATTTTTGTTGATGACCATTTGTCATCGGTCAAGCAGTGTCATAATGCCACGTTCATAAAATTTCTGATCTTTGCTATTAAAAAACTGAATTAGGTGTAAAACAAAATCCGCAATGACTTAGTTGCCAACCCAATAGTATTAAATGCTATGTGATAAACATGGATTTGATATCCCATATTTATTTATATTGTACGAGTATAATAACAGATAATATAATATTAACATTTTCCAATAAAATTCGATTTAGTTGGGGTTATCTTTAATAGGTTTGATACTGCGAATTTCAATGGATTACGATATTTTCTAGCGAACTGATCCCTCAGGACGGTAATTATGCTAATTTTATGATTCTCTGGTCGCCTACTTTCTCTCTCTCTCTCTCTCTATCTCTCTAATTTCGTTCCTCTTTTCTGTCTCCAACAACGTGATATAGAGAACCTACTCCCAAAGACCAACCGTACTTAAGCTTTCGAGTCTCTTTAGATAAGCCGGAGTCGACGCTAACGACGGTAGTTATCCTAAACAGTCACGCCTGTTCTCGAAACTCGAATCTCTGTAAGTAGTCTTTAAAGCTTTCTCTTAGAATTTGCCTTTGAAGTTTCACTATCTAAGATTTTACGAAGATTCCATAGGTACGTACGTGCAGGAACGACTAATATTACCACGTGCTCATTTCCTAGAATTGTAAAATCGCGTTAATTTCGAAATTGGATGAATTTGAAACATTGATTTTTCGTTCAAAAGTTTTTCAATGATTTTTACAGATAGAAATTATTTTGATATATTATAATTATTATTTTTCAAGATAATGGATAGTAGTAATCAATGGTTAACTAAAAGCTAATGATACTCCTATAGGAAACTGAGGGTCACGTTTAGTCGCGAGACATTAACCGAACTAAGACCTAGTCTCTGATAAGGATAGACTCCTAAATAGCGATTGTCGGCCAAGTCAGGTGGACTGGCTAGATTATGTAGTTTAGGTATTACATTCGATAGAACCTATAGGGAGGTGTATATATGCGTCCCCATTGAAGGTAGATAGGACACCAATGTAGTTCAGTAACTGTACCTGCATCGAATTACGCATGGTCTGGTTCCGGCAATACTGCCAACTGGGATCTGGTATGTGTAGGAAAATATTGCTTCGATATATGTAAATTTGGCGTTGTGCGCGTTATGCAAAATTTTCAAACTGTTGTATTCGTGGTAATTTTGGAAAATGTAGAAAATATTATCGTACACTGTATGAGTTTTGCTCGTTTGTTATTTTCATTACATTCTCGTGTATGTTTACACGAAGAGAGAAATCGCTTTAGATTACTATTTTTAATTTAACACGCTAGCGTAGAGAGAGAGAGAGAGAGAGAGAGAGAATAATATCTTTCTCTCTGTGCGAAACGATTAAACAAAAGTAAAAGACACAATCGATAATAAAATATGTCATATGTGTTTACGTTAAAACATTTTCGAACGTGGATATTTCTGACGTAGTTAATAGCCAAACACGTTTTTTCCCCGTTTATATCTATTTTTTTCTTCCTTTCGTAGAGGGAACAAATTTTTATGATGTTTTTTTTTTCTGTGTTCCTGTCAAATAAAAGTTATACCAGAAGCGGACCGGTCGTTATTCGAATAGCTTGTGACAATAGTCACTTGGAGAGAGTCCAACTGCGTTGTCCTGCGTTTTCCCCTTTCCATGTACTATAGTCAACGCATATTGTCGGATCACTTAAATTTTGCACAATTCTTTGCGAGTTTCGGTATTACGAATTGAATAAAGAATGACAATTACGATTTAAAAACAAAATACGTCATCATTTTACATACTACCATTTGTAACAATATACGTATTATATTTCTTAAAAAGCAATGGGATGAATTTCATTAGAAGCAGAGTATATTTTTAAATCATATTAATTTTAATTACATGAGCTAAATGTAATTAAGTGTAATTATCGTCATTGAGAAAGAAGATACTTTTAAATATTTTTCTTTTTATTTTTTGTTTATCTTTTTCGCAAAGGAATATTTCACTAGCTTTGAATCGGATTAATTTCTGTGACTGTTAATGAGTCGTCGTCGTCGTCGTCGTCGGTTCCGCGAGGTCGATGTCCTCGATGTACAATTTTCGTATCTACCCTCTATCGTTGTTAAAGATAGGAAGAGGTGTTGCAGGATTATTGTGGATATTAAATTTCGGTCTGGAGAAACAGCCCTAGGTGCCGGATATTAAATTTTAGTTCCTGGGTAAGCAATGACCCAACCGACATCATACTTCGTAGCTCTAACATACACGCGGGTGAAAATCATTCTGATGGCGTCTACTATAATTCTTTGGACATTGCACCATACACCAAAGACATATTCCTTTCTACGCTAGAAACTACTGGATTTTTATTATCTCCTTGTAGACTTTTACGCTCGTGCAAATATTTTAAATTACAGTCGTTCATTACGTTATAATGGTTGGTACGTTGCACCCATATTAATGTTAACGGAATTCTCATTGCTCGTAAAGCTAGAAAGAAATTGGTAGAAAAAAAAAGAAGAAACATGGTGAAAAATAAAAATTCAACTAATTACAGCTGCAGGTACGAAAAGGCACAACCAAAAAATTAAATGAAAATAAAAAAAAATAAAAATAAAAATAAAATAAAATGAAAAACAAGAAAAATGAATTAAATTTACCTCCTTGTAACGAAGGATAAATGTAGGAAGATGGTTCCTGAATCCAGGACACAACACGCACCAAATCTTTGACGAAACTAGGAACGACGCATCTTAGTATCGCCGTGCATCCTTTTGATGCACCTCCGATTACCTCAACGTCCACTTTGTAGGCCTGAGCGACGACTGTTAACAGAAAACAACGATAAATGAGGATTTCATTATAATTTAGAATACAAAAGAATCTTATATTACTTGCATAGAAACCATTTTCGCATAAAATTCAAAACAAAGTACGTTTATTTTTAATTATTATGCAATTTATATATTACATTGAAATGAATAAAAACCAAAATAATTATTTAATTTTACGTACAGTCATAAATAGTCTCTTCCGTTGTTGCCGGTAGTAAATTTTATATATTTTTCGAGTTGGTATAAAAAAAAATCTCTCACGTCACGCATAATATATTAAATAAGTATTAGATATGTATCCTCCACATTTGTAACTGTTTTCAAAGAATTAAGATTTAGTATTAAATCGTTAATTGTTTATTTTAAATATATCGTTTAATATAATAGAATAATTAGAATAACAATTTTTCCTATCAGATAAAAATAATATTTTCATTCATTAGCAAAAAGCATCTACTACTACTACTATTACTACTACTACTATTACTCGTATGAAAGAAAAAGTAGAAATGAATAAAAATTATATACATATGTATATAAATATAAATATATACGAATATAGTATATAAAATCGTGATATCCTAGGTATCATCATAGTGTGTGTGTGTGTGTCACGTCGTTATTCGCAGACTTTTTGGTGAATCTCGACATTGGCGTCGGCGTCGAGAAAGCGGTGAGGCGTAAGTTGACGTTGCTGTAACGAACGTCTCGTCCTCGGCGTCTGCTTTGCTCGTGTTTTTCTCCTCTCTCTCTTTCTCTCTCTCTTTTCCACATTTCTTTTTTTTTCCTTTTTATTTTTTTTTTGTTTCTCCCGTCGTCCTCTCGTTCAAGAGGGTACTACTATACTCTTCTTCTAGAGATTTTATTTACGTGGAAATTCCAAGGGCGACGGCCAGCTGCCACCCGATGGTTGTGCAGCTTGACACGACGTCGCGACGCCAAGAATACTCTCCCTTCCTGCCCATTTTCCCCTCCTCCCATTCTTTTTTCTTTTTTCTTTTTTGTCTTTCTGTTTCTCTTTCCTTCGTCCTTTTTCTCTCTCTCTCTTTATCTTTTTCTTTCTTTCTTTCCATCACTTTTTCTCGAATAAGAAACTCGTTCGTTGATCTTACTCTTTTCTTTTCTTCGCAAAAATTCGCCAGTCGAGGGAGCCGTCACCCGGAAGTTTGCCTCCTCTATTTTCTTGCTCCTTTTTATATACCCCCCTCACCATCTCCCCCTCTCCCTCTCCCACCGCTCAACCCTGTCCTCTTATATATATATATATATATATAACTTCTCATCCAAGCTTCATTCTCGCTTCAACGTTTTTACTTCGACTCGTCCTACCGAGAAGGATCGTACTACCAGAGATAGTATTTTTCACGAACAAATAATGCCTATAGGGCGATGCTTGGGAATATCAACGATATATACGTATATATATATTTATATGTATGTATGGGTTAGCCCCCTTCCCATTTCAAATTTCTGTATGATACCTTCTCGAGGGAAATTTGTCACTTTTCCTCTATCTTTCTATCTTTTTCAACAACAACCGTAAGTTATGCATGGGGTCACAGTTAAGTATGCGCATTTTTGGTGAATATTATTTCCTATCTATTTCAACGTCGTTTATTTCTTCTTTTTACACTTCACTCCTTTTCTTTTTACTTTTTCAATTTTACTTTTTTCTTCTTCTTCTTCTTCTTCTTTTGCAGTTAGTTGCATTAGCAGCAGACTTTCGTCTCTTAGCGCCGTCTGTTCGGCGAACTTTTGATCCCCCTGGATAGTTTTCGACTGGTCGGCCTCGCGATAGAAATTTTCTTTCGTTAAGCCGAATGCCAGGAAGTAAAGTTTTAATTAACGGGCACACATCTGGACTAGAACTTTATAGTCATGAAGGGAAGAGCTGGTTAGTTGGCAGCGCAGAGAGAACGTCGTAGTTGGCTTCGCCCTGTTACCATCACGGATTTGCATTCGAATTATATGTGTGTACGTGTACGTGTGTATCTGTATGCATGTATGCGTGTGTACGTATGTCCTTTTTTTTCCTTCGTTCTTTCTTTTTTTTTTTTTAAGAGGTAATTACACTGTGAGTTCAGTACGCTTCACAGAACGGTGGAAATCCAACGATGCTGCTGTAGGTTGACCGCATCCTCCTCTTTCTCCTCCTCCTCCTCTTTTTCCTTCCTTCCAACAGATTTCGTTTCAAATTTTCTCTTTGTATCGCGCATAGCGAATATATACGAAATCTGATTAAGCTTTTGCCCCGGAGATCGAATTATAATCGAACTTTTTATTCCCATTTTCTTCTCCTTCTTTTCTTTTTCTTTTTTTTTCTTTTTTATTATATTGTAGCTGTAACTGCAAAAGACGAAAGAAAAAAAAAAGAAAAAATTCGTAGCGGAGAACATTGATCGCTCTGGATTGCTCTTTTTCAGAGAGTCATCCCTTTTCTTTTTTTTTCTTTTTTCTTTTTTTTTTTAATTCTCTCTCGACTATCCTAAGTTAATATCTGCTTTATATAAAAGAGCGTCGGGTGCCGGTGCTCTCTTTTCCGGGAATCGATAATACCGTAGGTGCATGCACAAAGGGTACCAGCGGTAAAGGGGCTTTCGTTCATTAAAAAGGAATATAAAAGTTAAATTCATCTTTTTTTATCTATCTCTTTCTCTACTGTAATAAATGACGAATACTACGCTCTTCTCTGGAATGTATCGATGAAATATTTTAATGAAATTAAATATTTAACTAATTTAATATATATGTATATAATAATATTATACAGTAATAATTTATTACGTTAAATATGAAATATAGGATTCTTTTATTGATCGCAATTGTATATATGTAATTGAATTGAATTTTTATTTTATTTGATTTGATTTGTTTGAACATTTACCTGCTCTAACTTGGACGTCACGACTAAGTACCCTGCCAACTGAGTTACTTGCTACACATCTATATGCTGCACTGTGTACGTCTTGACGATAAGCCGCTGCCGGAAAAGGTAAGAGGACGAGTGTACCATTCCTGAGTACCCTTCTTACGGTTGGTACGTCATTTACTGGATGTCCATCTGCAGTCGACCAGTCGATATTAGGTGGAGGACTTCCGGATGCCGTGCAATCCAGCCAGGCACCGCTCGAATTTGAAAATTCCACCCTCAATGGTGGTTCTATGAGGAAACTCGGACCACGTAAATGTGCATCAAAACCATGCCCACCGGCGGACGTCACAACTGCAGCAACACCTGCGAACAAAGTAAAAACATCGTTATCCGCTTATACTGGTAAAAGTATTTCCCATTTCTTTCGATGTTTTAACGTCGAATTAATTTTTTTTATATTTCTTTTTGTTTACAAGTATTTTCCTCGACATTATCGAGTGATAATTTTATTTTGGAAAAATATTCAAGTTCCTATAACATGATTATATATTATAAATTATCTAATAAATTTGATGACGAACAACACATAGGTTGTTCATGGTTTAAAACAATATCTTTGACATGACTTCGCGAGATTTTAAGTTCGATTAATGGAACATGTTACGCGTAGTTATTGAAGACATGGATCGATGTGTTACGTTATACAATTACCGTGCTAGGTAATACGTTGGACAAGTTATACTCGGTGAAGTGTATCAGGCAGCTACTCCGCTATAATGGTTTGATCGAAAGTGCGAAGGTACGAGTCAGCACCATGCTACTATGTTAGAGACTCAACATCGTGCGAAGACACTTTGGCCTAATTACTTAGGTCATCGCACTTGTGTAATAACGTGGATACAATTTAAATTACATTTTTCACGATGTAATAAAGAAACGTATACATCCAATATCGGAGATAACTTTGGTTTGACGTTTAAAAATGACACGTAAAAAAAAGAAAAGAAAAAATTGACACTTGGGTTCCGTATAAATCATTCGAAATTCAATCGACTTTATCAAAGTTTCTGTCAAAGATATTTTAATTCGACGACATCCATTATTCGAATTTGTTTTTTGCCTGTGAGACGGCCAGTACCGTTCGCCCGGTTTCCGTAGTGAATTTATCGTATGAAAAACATCGGTGATTTCGCGTGTTACTGGTTTTTGCTATGAAAAAAGGGGGTGTAGGCGAGCCTGGGTAAAACGCGGAACGCGTAACGACATTCGAGGGAGTGACGTAACTCGTTTATAACGACGTTCGAGGGAGAGAAATTCGAGTCGTGGCCGAATTTCGTAATACCTACGGATTGTATGCACGCCGCATACAAAACACAAAGTATGCAAATCCTCGATGCGGGAGAATTGAAATCCCTATAGTGTCCAGCAATTACAGGGCCGTCACGCTGGCTCCCTTTCCGGAATTGTCTCGAGTACTTAATTACTAATTCCGTGCAAGTGTTTGGTGCTAGCTCTTCGTTGAATTTAACGCAATGCACTTTACCGGGGGGTCCAAGAACTTGAGTCTAATTAGAGAGTGCAATTAATTAAAATTTAAGAGCACGGACCGTTTCTGGTAACTTAACGCACCGGAAAGGGTTACAGGCGCGCACGCGCATTCCCCTTGAAAAGCTAAGGCGGTAATGGAGCCACCACCCCTTCGCACCTTCAACGTAATAAAATATGCTAATTACTCGTTGCCATGATATAACGTACGTCATGCAAGAGAAGTCACGTCAAAGAAATTTTGCACCCCCTCCTTCCTTGAGATTTCTACCTACATTATATAGTAGATCTACGAAACCGAATCTTTCTAAACTACGAATTTTGTTCAAGACTTTTTTCTTAAACGTCAAAGAAAATCTCTTTTTATGAAAGTAAACTAACAAATTTTTTATGGTATTTTTCATTTATTTCTTTTTATAATACGATTCGATGAGTTAAAAGGATATATAGAAGAAGAAATAAAGAAATAGAAAGATACGTATAGATATATAGATCTATATATACATATATAGATAGAAATAGTGACGAACTCGTGCGAGATCGGCATTCATGCGAATGATTTGTAACGCGGTCAACGATGCGAAGAACCCTTGACTCGAGATATGTCGGCAATGGAGATCAGAGGATTACCCGCTTCCTGCATTTCTTCCTTCTTGTCTGCTTTTCCTTCCTATTCTCGTACCACTGCAATCCTTGGGTCGAATCTCACGGTAGATCTCTCAAGAAACTAAGATTGAGAGGAACTTCGATATACATACATACATACATACATACATACATACATGCATACATACACGTTGGAGATTTGCGTCGACGATTTTTCAGGTTTTCTACTTCTTATTCTCTTTCTCTCTCTCTTTCTTGCTCTCTATCTTTTTTCAATCACTTCCTACTTTTCGTTTTCTTCCTTTTTTAAAGTACACTGCTTTCCTTACATGATCGTGCTCTTCCTGAAAACTTAAGAATACCCTTTTTCTCTTCTCACACCTTTCATTCATTCTCTTTCTTTCTCTCACTTATTTTTATCAAACTTGGTCTCGAGTCGATTCGTCTTCATGAATCCCTTTCTCGAGGGCATTTACTTATCTTTGTAGAAAATCTAAGACTTGTCGATAGTGAATCCCGAATGACCGATTTTGCTGATCGTTTCTAGATGTTATAAGTGACCACTAGCAATGGTGGTAACTGATAACGTGTACGTATGTAGATTAATGAATAAAATTTCATGGAAATAAAGATAAAGAGATTGCAGGGTATTGGAAATGAGTATAGGTAGCATTGCCAAGGTTTTCTCGGTATAAGAGAAAGAGAGAGTAACAAGAGTGTGTGTGTGTGTGTGTGTGTGTGTGTGTGTGTGTGAGAGAGAGAGAGAATGCTCGACGGGTAATGGCTTCCAATTACCATAACGCTCGGCTAAGCCGACTAATCGGTTCCGCTTATGCCGACCAGCAAATTATTATTAATCACATTGCGCATGGATTATCGTTTACGTGCAGCTACATCCAGACATTCGCAACTACCTTTCTCCTACCATGTGATTTATATTCGTGCAATTTCTCCAATGGCGGTTAGTCTTCTCGAGTGGTATCCTAGAATTTCTGTAAAATATGTCTCTCTCACTTGATAGGATATGCTTTTGCTTCAAACCATTGGATATAGGAACTTTGTGAATCGATGATATTCGAATGTCGGAGCTGTCGTAATGGAAGAAGTTATCGTCCGACCGTGGATGTCATTCATATTCTTTACAGGTGTCATTTACATTAGTATCGATTCTAATGTAACCCATATGAATTTCAGGTTTTGTAATTCGTTTTTATCACGAATAGGTTTCTTTTGTTTTTTGTTTGTCGGTTCTTTGTGTTACACAAAAAGGATTCAACTAATTATCTTCGAAATGTACCTATCCTTTACACGTGAGTTTACCATCATCTAGGAAATTCATTGTTAAAGACAAAGGTAGTTATGTATATATATATATAGGTAGATAGGTAGAGTCCGACGTGGGTTAGACCCTCGCACGAACCCGGAATCAATAGGCGGAACAAACTGTGTAAGCGGCTAGAGGTCGCTGGTAAGATTGAATTTGCAGAGTACGGAGTAAAGAGCGCTAGAGAGAAAAAAGAACGGAAGAGGAAAAGCATAGTTTAGAAGGTGGGTCGGTGAAGGGGGAAAGGAGGGGGAAGAATAAAGATGGGTTGAGCTGAGTAAATCTGACCGAATAAAAGCCTCTTACACTTTCACAACTAACGGGGGTCTCGTGATCGTTTCTCGAACGTTCCTACGTCTTCTTCCTTAGATTCAAAGAGACCCTCTTCCCTCCCTCACTCCTTCTGTTTGCTCTTACGATAAAAATGACAATTAATATTTGATTTGAACATTGGAACTTATCTATCTAACGTTCTACCCTAAGATATTTTTATTCCTTTTTCCATATCTTTTAATACTTTTGCTTTTAGGGGTTCTTATTGTTTTTTTTTTTAGGAATTTTTACCGATAGAAATTATTTTAATATCATCAAAATTCTTTTCTATCGTTCGTGGAATTATTATACGATAGTGTTCGTAATATTTACTTTTTAACGTAATTTATCGTTTCAATATTTGTTTAATTTTCTCATGAATAATTTTGAATAGATTTGCGTTAGTTTTCATCGAGTATAGTAGTAAAATATGACGAACGAGGAGTGATATTGTAGTTTGAACTTTTCTAGTCTTATTATTTTCATCTATTTCAGAGAATTGCAATTTATTCGGATCGGTTAAACATAAATTTGGTATGTCATGTCTAGCTCCAACGGCGAATAGTTTCGTCGGCGTGTTTCAGAGGACACTCGAGTCACCTAAAATATTCACCTCATCTCAGTAGATGGTCTCGAGTCGAGAGATCTCTCCGGAGGGTTGCGAGTTTAAAGTTTAAGGAGATCAGCTTGTCGCCTTACGTATAGCGTCGTTTTGTCCTATACTTACGACGAAGATAAAGGAATATATGTATATGAAAGTGGATGAAGAAAAGAGAGAGAAAGAGAGAGAAAGAGAGAGAAAGAGAGAGACAGAGAGGAAAGTTCTATCCTTTCGATACAATTTCATGGTCTTACATTTCAGTAAATATTGTTATAGACATGGATGTACATGTTAAAGGTATTTTCTCACCCCTCATTCCCCTACGATCAAAATTCGACTGAAATATTTTCAACGAAACAAATAATAACAACGTTCTCTTATACTTCGTTAATAAAACATTCACGATTCTTGAAGAATTTTCGCATAGTCAATGCTTTTAGATATTTTTGTTAGTCTACTTTGATACGTTTCGAGGTTTATTAAATTTCGATCGGCGTAATGGCGCTTGATGGGCATACTTAATCGAATTGTCGGTATCGTGATTTCAGGGTCACTCATCTATTAAACTCGAAACGATATTTTCTCTCAATTCATTGATAACTGAAATTCACTAGAAATTGATATATGAAATGAATAATCGATATTTAAATAACCTGGCATAGTTTTAGCATCGAATTAGAATATACGAATAAAAAAAGTAGTATTTTTAAAATAGGAAGTTGAGAAGAATGACGCAATTTAAAGAAAAGAAAAAAAGAAAAAAACAGACTAGTTTTTTGATAAAAGGGAAACGATTTTATGAATCCTCTCGTAGGATAGCACTCTTGCGTTGGTGACGTACGACGTACACATAGCTCTGGGCAACAAGTTGAGAAAGTTGTTTAGCCGTTCCTCGTAAGAGGGAACGAAGACGACGAGGCTTCTTAAAAACTACTCGTGTAGGAACACGACCAATTTTACAGCGTGCACCTTCGACCGAAAGTTTCGCACGCTACGGGCAACAAGTTAGGAAAAGTTTCGTTATGGCCATCCTTATATAGTCGCTTTCGAAGTGCCCCAAAGGACATTTCCGAAACTGTCGAACGAATAATCTCACGGTTATACGAGTTCGTTTCATGTGAAAGTTCCTAAGAACCTCGGAAAGTCACTCTTGCTTAGTGGTAAAAAAAAGTATTTAAGTTTTTCTTTAATTAACTAAAATTTCGATTTTATAGAACATGTGGCTTCCATTTTATTCCGTGCTATATTTCTATTTATTTGATGTGATATTTCTACTTATTTGAATTGTTTTCTCCATTTGTAAAAAAATATACACCGATAACAACATTTCTTCTAATTATTTTATCCTAGTATATTTTTATTAGTGCAATGTCATTTAATATAACCACCATAACCAATTAATCGAGATATAAGAACACTTCCATTCATCATTTCACATCTAATCGAAAGATTTGTTCTTTTTTTATTTCAAATATCTCCAAATTGTTATTTCATTAAAATGAACATCAATAAAAATCATAAACATCCTTTTAACGAAAGTGTTAATCACTTTTTAAGGTGTCTGTCGGTCATTTCAATTTCTGGAATAGAAAAACCTCGACGAAGGTAAGACTCGTTCGGGTGTAAGTGTGGTAAAAAAAGGGTTCTCTCTCTTTCTCTCACTCTGATGGTGGGTGGACGAGTGATTGTTGGAAATATGAGAGAAACTTTCAACTTTTTTTTCCTCCATTTTCATCCTTTTCGCTGTTAAGGTGAACTTACAGTTCCATCTCTTGTCCCCCTACCTATCTCTCTCTCTCTCTTACCATTTCTCTTCTTTCTTCTATCACCTCTACTATCTTCTAGGTTCATACAGTTTTCGCAACGCATCGCGAGTGCTTCGTAGCATAACCTCCGTGCCATTTTAAAGCTCTCTGAAAGCCCTGAGCCGAGTTTTTCGAGACAAAAAGGCGCTTTTCTTCGGGCTGCGTTAGACTTTCCCTCCCATCTTCTTTCTCTATTTCTGCCATATTCACTCGTTCTGTCTTCTTCATCTTTCCTCGTTCTTTTTCATTGTTTTTTAACGTTCCTTTACTGGCTTAAAACTCTCTCGGAGTCTAGTAGTCGTATCTATAAGCGCGATGCCTCCAGCTGTGTCCACTGTTTCAAGAATAAACGTTTTATCTTCCATCCGCCGGGAAAGTGCATTCTCGTGGAAACTTATAAGATCGTTCTCTATCTTATTCTTTTTTTTTTACTTCCTTCCTTCCTTCCTTTCTTACTTTTTTCCTTTTTTTTCTGTCCTTCTATCAATGCTAGGAAACGTCTTCGAATCGTTTCGAAAGTTCAATACGTTAACGGGCACCACTATGCATACCATGAACCTCTAGTTTTTCGAACGAATAAAAAATGTAATTTTGGCAGGCCAAAAATCATCAAATTTTCGTGCAATATTTGAAACTTTTTTTTAAACTCCGCCATTTTATTAAATTTCAATATTTTGTTTCGATCGAGGTTTATGGTAAGGGAAATTCTTTTTAGTTTAATAAACTTTTTGGTTTTTTTGATTTCATGCACTGTGAAGGTTGCTATAATTACAGCAGTGGGGGACTGTTTTTGGGGCCTTGAGAGATTGCAAATAAATCGCTTAATTTTCAATTTTCTGGTCCAAAAATTTTGTCATATATTCATTACATCTCTTTTAAGGAATATCTCCTTAAAAAATTAAAACATTCCATGCAGTAGTTTTCTTTAAAAATAATTTCGAAAAATCACCTTCTTTCAAACGGTCAAAAACGGTTTTCAAAACGGTTTAAAAACGGTTTTTTTATTTCGCATTAAAAAAACGAAGGAAATATCATTATACTTATAACAATTAGATTTATCTTGTAATTAACCAGTTAACTGGTGGTGCTCTGTTTTGAAAGTGCGCATCGCTGTTTTGTGTATCGTGAAAATCGACCGATTACAAGTCGAGATTAAAATTTGCTCATTTTGAGGTTAAAATGAAGTAAAAATAAAATAAAATAGTAATTTACAAATGAAAATTCATGATATGTTTCTGTTTTCATAAAAATTACAATTTAAATAACAAATGATCATTACTTTTTATGCATGACGGATATAATCGTCATGACACACTTAACTGGTTAACAAAAAAGAAACAAAAAGGACACGTAAGAGCTGCCTGTTAAAAATGCTTGAGAAAAATGTTCGAATATATATGAACAATACCAATATATGTAAAAAACAAATCAAAATTGTGAAAGATGTCTTTTTTTTATTACAACCCGTTTATCTAGGATCCAATAAATCCAGAAATACGAATGATATTAAACGTACCTTTATTGTAGTATATTATTCCAAGTTAACGCGATAAAGAATTCGATAAAATGTAAGGAAAAGATATTGTGCAACTTTAGATTGGAACACGTAACTGTTAAAACGATATTATATTCTTCAAAGCAATAATATTTCTTACGTTCTTTTGAAATTTCGCGTTATCTTAAAATAATATGTACTTTATGAGAAACAATTTAAATTGTCTTTTTACATACGTACGTATATAGTTACCTTTCTTCTTCGTATTCTTATATTTTATCTACCATTTTGTTATTGCTTTTGCTAGAAACCAGATATCTCATTTCTTTGCGTTACATCTGGGCTTCATTGTCCTCTTTTTCGAGTCGCGTATAGTTCGACTAAATAAACTGGGTACCGCATATTCCTGTATTTCGCGTTATTATTGCGTTCTTTTAGAAAGAAAAGAAAGAAAGAAAGAAAGAAAGAAAGAAAGAAAGAAAGAAAGAAAGAAAGAAAGAGAAAGAAGAAAAGCATAGGATACGTATATACTACATGTACATACACACACACATACACAAACATAAGAACAAAAGACACGTAAACAAGGAATAAAAGAAACTAGCTTTTGGCGTGGCTTGTTCGGTTTATCAATATTGTTTTATTTTCTTTTTATCCCTTTTGTCTATGGCCGCCTAACAATTTTCAAGTCTCCCTTTTCTTTATGGAGATTTGAAATTTGTTTGCGAAAGGTCACTACGGAATGTTAACGATTTCTGGCACTCAACGAGGGGAACAAGAATGAAATAGGGGAAGAAAAAGAGAGAGAGTGAGATTGAAGTTGGTGGATCGGTCAGGTTGTAGGTGCAAGGCTATCCGTACGCGTTGAACAATGAGCGCAATCAATGTGCCGTGGCACACCTTCAACGTCAATCAAATGTTCGACGTATGCGCCACTAGCCCATTGGCCTCGATTGCCTTTTGTCGTCCAGTACAGTGTCCGCTACGCGCCTTCGTTAAAGAGAAACGGAAAGAGAGGACACACAATAAGAGTGAGAGAGAACTGAAAGCGGGATTGTGAGCAAAAGAAAGATAGATAGATAGGCAGATGGAGAAAGAGAGATATATAGGGGTGGATTAGTCGATAGATAGAGAAAGATAGAGAAAGAAAATGGATTTACGAATTGCGTGAATTTGAGAGACAAAGTAGAAGAGAGATAGAAAGAGAGAGAATATATATGCACAAATTGCGGGTGTGAGAGAAGAGAGACAGAACACCTGACAGAAGGATAGAGAGACGTACCATACCAAATATACCCTCTACTCTAATTCTCGAATGGGGTTGAATTTCTGCCGAATACTCTCCCCATCTCGTCACTGGTGTTTCAGGTTTGCCTGCTACACGACCCAATTTCACAAGGTTTTTTCTCTTTCTCTTTTTATCTTTTTCTTTCTCGTTATTTATCTTTTTTATAATACGCTTCGGATTGTATCTTTTCTTTCGTTTTATGTTTTATTTTAACAAATATTCAGGTAGGTAAGGTTTTTTTTTAATTTGTTAACTTTTAAACAATTATTTTCTCTCATTCGCGAGAATATAGAATACTTCCTCGATTGGAATAAATGTTCAAATTGATCAATAACGATGATTTTTTTTTTGGTGTGTTACATTTATTTGTTTGTAATGGATTTTATGTTGGTTTCGTAGAAATTTCGTTTAGGAGTAGAGAGTAATCGATACGAATTAGTTCAATTTTAGCTCATTGAATATCGGCTTACACCTCGTTAACTGATGTAATACCTACCTCGTTATCTTGCATAATGATATATATATGCCGGAAGAAATCTGAGATTTATAAATGTAGAGAGAACAACCTTTTGCTAGAAAAAAAGGAAAAAAAGGTTTTCTCTTTCTCATTTTGTTTTTTTGTTGCCGTCGTTATACAACATTGTAAGACTTCAATAAGTTTTTGTTAAACTTTCGTGTCAGGAAATAAAGCCGGTTGTTAGTTGTTAGGTTCGATCCAATAATCAAGACAACTACAACGTAGATCAATTTACAGATCCCAGTTTAGTGTCTTCTCGTTTCTGGTTATATCTACTTGCTGACGATGGACGGATTACCTTGGAGTTTACGCTTTATGGCATTCGACGGTCCAAGGAAGCTGAGGTAGTGTTCGGTGGTACTTGTCGTAAGATATTATATAGAAGGGGATCCTTTTCGACGAGAAAGGAGACGGTAGGAAGATGGACCAGGGATAGAAAGGATGGGAGAGGACACCGATGATTTCCCAGGGGACCTCGTCTACCGCTTCTCATCCTATCTTCTTCTTTCTCTTCTTTACCGATGGTAGGTAGGTAGGTCCTTCTTCTTCCTCCTCATCTTCCTTACTTCTCCTTTACTTCATCCACCACCTCATCCTTTTACTTTTTTTTTTTCTTTTCTTTTTCTTCTTTTAACATTGCTTCTTTACTTCCTCTCCATTCCACTCACTTCACCGATGTTCCCTTACGTTCTTACCAACCAACGTCGTAGTCGTTATTTTACCTCCTTCGTTTTCATAGCTATTTACTTTTGCTGTAAGGGCTTGATAAATTCGAAGAAGATAAAAAAAAAAGATAAAAAGATCTTTATAACTCCGAAGAGCTAAGTTTCTTGATAAGTTTTAGTAAGTATTTATATATATAATAATAAATAGTATGCACACAAATATACATCCATACACATACGTCGTTAAATTTGTTTCGAGGTAAAACAAGTTGAACGATATTCATCGAGAATCTCGATCGTTTGAAAAAAAGTTGACGATCGTAACGAAGTCACCCATTTTATACAGGTAGTTCGTTTCTTTTGAGTATCTATATTAAGTACAATACGTATACACATGAGACTAAATGTACTTTGTCGAGTTACACGTTCCAAATAGAAAATGCAATTCCTGTGTTTTATATCGTGCGTGAAATTCTTCCTGTATTACCATTATTCGTTCACCGAGTTCGTTCTTATCTTCCTGCTTCAGGCACAGCCAGGCTTCAGTGTTCATAGATAGTAGTAGTTGGTATAGCAATCTTCTAAACTCTGACAGGACACTTTCACGTGAATTTCTTATGGTAAAAGATATACGAACGCTAATATTACTTCCGCAAAATTCAATTTCTTCCATCGACTTGGTCAAATTCATTTTCATTTTATTTAATAAATATCCGTATATATTTTGTTCGAACGATTTAAAGAGATATTCGTTAATTTTACACCGATTTCAAATCAACGTATACACACCGTGGTTATTGGAGCTCGTAACATTTTTTTTTTTACCTTTCGCTGATTCCGGTCATTAATGAATCAATACGGCGAATACGATATTTCCAACTCGCACGTTATTAAGAACATATTTTTTCAAATGTATTTAATATTTTCACACGCAACTTCCCATGCAACTAAATATTTCAACTGTATTAATTCTCACTCTCTTCCTTTTTCCTTTTTCTCTTCCATTTATATTTTTTTTCCCAACGAAAGCACAAAAGATCCATAATATCAAACGTACGAGCTTTCAAAGGTACTTTTGTATGAATAATGAGAATATAGGTCACCTTTGTTGAACTACCAACGTAATATCACTATCTTAATTTTATCAACTTTTTTTCTTTTTCCTTCCTATATTGTCCATACAGTGTATATTTAATATTTTACAATAGCCTCATAAATTATGTGTGTTAGAAAAAGCAACCATTGTATACAAATTTCGTCTCCAAACATTAAAGTTCATCGAACTTTCAGTTCAATGTACTTTTTTCAATTTAAAAATCGTACGAACGATTTACCGTTTACTTACACTGTAAACCTAGATAGATGAAACAGGTAAACCAATCAAAAAAAATCGTGTCTGAAACTCAACGCTGAAAGGATCTGTTTTTGATTCTTGGAATGTACACTTGAGGATTGGTCAGTACCTTAGAAATACAAGAAGCAACATACATATCATCGAGCTTTCTGTCAGTATGGCCCTTTCTAAGTACGTATCCTCAGTGTATCCCTTTTATTCTCTTATTCTCTTACAAACACTACTAGCCAAGCTCTTATTCCTCGACATTATCCAACACCTGCATAGTAGCCGCTTATCTCGAGACTCCAGGCACACCTAACGTGCTAGCTCACCCTCTCTCCTTCTCGAGTTTCTCCTCTAAGGGATGGCGAATTCGCAAACCAATCGCCCGTGTTACTACTTCGGGCTACGGCGAATTGCAAGGTGCTTCCCCCATTTCCTTCCCCGCCACCCTCCACACTCATTCACCCTCTCTCTCATAGCAGTAGCAGTAGGACGTCCTCGTACGATGTAATTCATAGGGTAATGGGTCGCAGGTGCGAGCTATCGAAACACGCCGTCGTCTGCGTTACTCGAGAACCCCTCTATACTCACCCCCTTGTTTCATCCCACCCTTTTCCAACGTTATTGGCAACGTGATATTGGTCTGTTAAGAAACGCGTCAGGCAAAAAAGGCGATTGTCGTCTTTTCCTACTGTGTCATTATTTTTTAGGGCTGCTTTTTATCGTCTAATTAAGTTCTGCAATTTTTTTTTCTTTTTTTTTCTCTCTCTCTCTGTTATTTTTTAAGTATAATTACTTTGAGTTGTCATTCCAGAAAATGAGTATATTTTCTTAGCATTTAATCTGGCTGGTTGTATGTTAGTGCGTTTTATATACTTATATGGGAACAATATTATATATATTAATAGATTATTATATAATATATTATATTACTATAATTATTTAATGTTATATAATTATTATATATTAATATATTATTATATAATTATTTAATATATATAATATATTATTATTTAATTATTTATTATTATGTAATTATTTTATTAGTATATTTTATAATATATAATATATTAATAAATTATATATATATAGCAATATATAATATTGTTCCCATATAATAACAATATGTATATATATAATATATTTAACATATAAAATATAATGTATATTTTAACATATATAACACATATAGTATATATTTTTTTACATTACATATATATAATATAATAATATTCCAATATTTTAGAATATTATATTTTTATAATATTATATTAATTAACAGTGTTTTATTCAAATACTACTAACACTTGATTTTTCAATAATTTTGTTTGTTAATAATTTGCGATAAAGTTTTATTATATTCTTTTAATTATTTTATAAATTTATGAAAAAATATAAATTTCAACGGTACAACTCAATAACATCCGCAAACTATAAACTGTAAAATCAACTGTAAACTGAGAAAAAGAAACAAGAAATTTTCTTTGTCCAGCAGATTAAAGTATTAAAAAAAAAAAATAACAACGATAATTATACTTTCATTTAATTTTTTTTGTTTTATTATCCGACGTAACGATACGTAAGAAACATTGAATGTTATAACGTGCCATAAAAGAGTAGCAATTAGAAATAAATAAGAAAAGAGAAAACATTTTTATTTGAAATAATCATAAACGGATAGAATAGGAAAAGATTTTATCGAATTTAAATGCAAGTGAGATTATCATGAACGATATGGAAAATCGGTAACGCCTTTTCTGCTGTTTTGGTACGTAAGATGTATGAGCTTGTATAAAGGTTGCCCTGTCAGTGTAGATGGCCCAGTACGATAGTTTCGGTTTAACGACGTCGACCCTTGGTAATAAGGCGCTTGGGTAACTGCAACCAACGTTACGCTTGCCTTGGAACAAGGCGCTTCTATCATCCCTTATCAGAGGCGCTTATCATTTTCACCCTCTCTCTTTCTCTCTTTAGAAGTGCTTGTCTCATTTTCCCTTTTCTCTAGACTCGTACACATAACACGCGATCATTTCTTACCTTCCTTCAACACAGATGCACATACACACAGGTACACAGATACACAAGAAGATAGAAACAAGAATGTAGATGGGATTCTCGTCACGAAGAAGAAACTCCCAAGACAAAACGGTTCAAGCAGATTTTAGGATAGCAAAAGTGCGAACTTTCTCACAGAGCATTTGAAATTTATCTCTGGAATTCTATACCTCAAAGATCTTTACATTAGATGAATTCTCTTTATAAATTTAATTTTAAACGAAAAGGGATTCAAGTTTTGGGTCACGCGAAATCGCGATCTCGAAATTTCAGTAAGTTTCTATTTTATTGTATGAAAATTGAATGAAGTTCGATACAATGACAAGAACTGTTCATTGTTTTTTTTTTTTTTACTTGAGAATTCAATTTATTCTTTAGAAAAGTTGAATATAGTTGTATAATGAACATTTGTAAAATCATTAAATAATATTTAATTACACTACTGATAAAGGAATTTTGTAAAATTATGATAATAATTATATAAATTTCATTAGCATATCTTAAAGTACGTAACTAGAATTGTATGCATAATTTTAACGAATTAAACATAGTCATGCAGTTTGTTGGAATAGCTCCAATTTTAAATGAACAATGTCGAAAATTGTATAGAAATTAAAAACTCAATGTTGGATCGTTGTATAAGACAGTAAAGAAATAAAAAATCGAATTTAAATCTGATTGTATTAGTTAGCTAGACGATCCGTACAAATAGTGGGTTTATTTAAAAAAACTCAAATTAATAAATATGGTTTCATTATTTACCCATGAATTTATAAAGTAGTTCACGTAATAGGAAAGTAGTAATATAAAAGAAGTAAAATAAATCCCAAGGAATTTGCAGAAGAAAATAAATGTTCTCATTTGTCAGTACATCTAACAATAAAAGGAAAATAATAGGAAATACTAAGAATAAATCAAAGTAAACGCAGTGATAAGCGAATACCATTGAAACTTGGAGTCTGGTGTAATACGATCGGTCTACAATGGTATCTATAGATCGAACTCGTTTATTTAACATTATAATTTCTTTGCAATTCGATAGGAAGTCTATGTCATTGGAAGCGAAGGAAGAAGAAAAGGTTTTGTGAGTATCGCGTTGCAGTCGAGCTATTGCACTAGAATTACACTAGATCGAAAACACGGTGGAATTTTGTTAGTAAATCGTACAAGCTATGGAAATGTTAGCTCCATCTCACATTCATTATCTTTCTCTCTCTCTAAATGGGTTTCATTCACTTTCCTGTACGAATTCCAGACTCTTCGTTAAAACTGTTGTATGTAATTGATAGGAATGCAATCGTGGGTGGAATTTCTCTTTGAATGGAATGATGATGATGATGATGATGATGATGATGAAGATAAACAAAGGGAAGAAGAATAGAAAAGAAAAAACAACAAAGAAAATAACACGATTTTCAAGGGAAAGTTCGAATTTCATTGACGTAACGATAATGGTGCAACAACAGTGCCTGTAGGAAAACACAACAATATGGAAATCGTTTGCCGCTTCCCAATCAAAGTCGGAATCCGCGCGGCCAAGTGCTTCCGCGTCTCCCTAATGACGCAATCTAAATTCCGCAGGCAGTTTCGAACTACACGAAGGTATACACTTCGGGTGGACGGAGAAAATCCATCGAGTAAGAGGACAGCGAGTGAACTCTGTTGAAGTGGTGTTAGGTCCCGTGTCGCTTGAGAGTATGGAAGCAATGGAGAAAAGGAAGCTGGTGGTGGTGGTGGTGGTAGAGGAATCGTGTGAAAGGTAAGGGGATGGTAGTACCATCAACTTTACCAACTTTCTCAGGAACGTATCTTTATTTTTTCCTTCTTTCTATACTCTTTCTTGCTTTACTCTCCTAACTGTAAGTCTTTCGTACTTTTTCATTCGAGATACGTGTCAAAATTGAATTTTACTATGAAAAATACAAACTTTATATTGTTCTTTCTTATAGTTCGTCACTTTCTTACTTTTACTACTTCTTCTATTTATTCTTCGATTTTTTTTTTTAACATTGTAGAATGTTCTTGATATCAAACGTAATTCTAACTTATAAGCAATAAGATGTCTTTGATAAAGTTCATTCTTACTTCATTCCTCTTCTATCGTTTTATTGTTGTTTCTACTCAAATTTTATCCCTCTTGTATGACGATCGAGAATCAAAAAGTGGAATAAATTCGATAGGTCGATACTTACTCGTCGTCGGATCATTTTCATTCTAGCTGATATATTTCACCCAAGCTTCACGAAATTCGGATCAACTTTTAGAATCGAATATACACGCAACGAAGTAGAGAAGTCGTATCTCGTATGTGGACGAGATCACACGGAACGAGGAAATTGCTTTACTCTCCGATCAGAGAGAAATTAAAAGTTCTTCGTAGACAGAGACTATTAGTGTGTTCGTGTTCTTTACGTTATAATTGCAAATTTAAATTGCAAATTTTCTTTGATACCAAACGTTAGACTCGATTGCTGAGAGAAGTATAAAGAGAGAGAGAAAAAACGAGATAGCATGGACGTCATTAGTTATCGCGTTTTTCTTTCTCCTTTTGTTATTAATGCGTTTTAAAAAACAACGAAGAGGTAAAATGTGTAGCAGCAGCACAGTGTGGAAATAGAAAAGAAAGGAAGACAAAAAATGAAAGAAAGAAAGAAAGAGAAAAGGAAACATACTGAAATCGTTCAAATCGTTACCTCGCGTATATAAGTGTGCATGCGTGCACTTATATATATATATATGTATATGTATATATATAGAGGCCATGAATTATTCAAGAACACACAAGTTTGTCTGCATCCTGGAGACGCGTTCGTGCATACGTTACGTATGAGCATACATCCCTTTCATACATACATATATCTATAGACATATAGAGATGTTTAGGTGCACAGAGAGATACATAGGTACGCACATATTCGTATTCAGTAAAACTGATGGCACGCGACATTTGTATATATACGTGGTGGTAAACTGTATCTCTGGAAAAAGTTGTAATAAAATTCACGATCCAGACAAAGTGCGTGCGCGCGCAACTTTGACTAGCAAGCAGAAGCTTTCCTTTCCTTTCCTGGTGAAACACAATATCGTTTACCTAGCGTATACTAGAAGCTCGGCTATTTGCGAGAAAATTTATTACCGTGTCTAAGGGTAAAAAGAAAAAGGAGAGCTTAGTCTCCGGCACTGTGTTTCTTGCAAGATACCCACCCCGCAAGCTTACTCTTCTTCCGACGACTTCACCTCGGGAGAGTTTGCGAAATCTCTTGGAATAACGCGAAGAGTAGCCGAGATCCAGGAAGAATCTCCCTCTCCATGTACCTGATTAGGACTCTCTAATTTATGACGCACCTTAATGCGCAAAGGCGGGTCGAGCCGTAAATCGAGAAGTTTTATCATGAACATACGTAGATGGGTAATTTCTTTGGGAAACGATCTTTTAACTAAACGCATATATATATAGATGTCTCTTTAGAGTTAGACGCTTTTTTTCGGAGATCGATTTATTCTCGGAGATGAATAGAAAGAATAGAAAAGAAAAGAAAAGAAATGGTGAGGGGAGGGTTTCTTTTTTCTTTCATTTTTCTATCTTCCTTTCTTCCTTCATTCCTTCCTTCATTCCTTCATTGTCTTCTTCCTGTATTTCTTTTCTTTTTCTTTGTTAAAAGGACCACCCTTACTACACGTCTGTCTATTTCCCTTGGAGATAAAACTCCAACGATGAAAAGAAAACTAATACGCGAGGGTGTTTGTGCCTTACTACCACCGACTTTAAAAGTATCGGCTCGTGAAAAGGGCGGCAACGTTTGTAGGGTGTCTCTCGTAAATTACCGTTCCTAGCTTGGGAAGCGAATACCAGGGAAAACTGACAAACGACGAAAAATTTAGCGGTAATCTCGAAAGCACCCTGGTCGAAGTAATTCCACAGTTGGTGACTCTCTCTCTCTCTCATTCTCTTTCTCTTCCTCCCCCACTCTTTTTCTCATAGAACTCTTATCCCTTCCCTTTTACCTTTTTCTTCAGTATAGACGTTGCTCGCTTTATGTACGCCTCTTTGACTTACTCACCAACAACGTTCTACCCTCTCAGGATAGGGTATATATATTCTCCTACCTGCTATTCTCCTACCCCCATTTTCCCCACTCTTTTTCTCCAGCCTTTTTCTCCCTCTGCTCCAGCTACCCCAACCCACTACCACTCCTTCCTCCATTTCCCTCTTTTCCTCTTTTCCTACCCCTTCTCCCACGTTTCCATCATCCGGCCGGTTCCTCGTCCTTTCATCTCGGTGCCTCCTCATCTTTCTCGTTCGCCCTTCTTTCGCGCCGGACCAACAGGAAAGTCTGCATCGTACAATCGCCACGGAAAGTTTTTCCACCAGTAAAATTTCTCTCTCTACTCTAGGATACTTTTTCGTCCTATGCTACTATATTCCAGTATTCCCCTAAGGCTACGTTTTTTCTTTCTTTCTTCTACCGGTTCGTTCGTTCGTTCCTTCGGTTGGTCGGATGGTCGGTCTTTTTTCTTTGAACGAAAGAGAGAGGGGAAGAAGTTCGTAAAAATATATATGTATGTATATATATTTTTTATAATATGTATATATTTTTATTTTATTATTTATAATACTAATAATAATTTTAATTTATTTTTATTTTAATTTAATTTTTATTATTATAATTTTATTTTATTATTTATAAAATATTATTTATATATTATATATAAATTAAAAAAAAATACATGCATATATATATTATATACTTTTTTTTCGTACTATCCTTTTTTCTTTGCTTCCTTGCTTACTTTCTTCCTTTCTTCCTTATTTCTTTCCTACCATCACCCAACTCACTCTATTTCTACAACCCACGATTCTATATACTTTCTTTTTTTTCTTTTTTTTTATCTCTTCCTTCTTTTCATTTCTCTTATTTTTCGTTCCTTTTTTCAGCCATTGGTAATGGCGCGAAAGAAAGAGTACGTAGACTGCGAAAATATGGTAGGGTGCAAGTGAGAGAAAGAGAAAGAGAAAATACTGTTCTCCCCTTTTATAAGATACGACGTTTTATTTTAACGAAACGTTAGCGAGAAAAGATTCCTGTATGTTTTTCTCTAGTCGGTTGAATGGAGTTGTTATAACTATTAATGAAAAAAAGATAAGTCAATGTGGAATTCAAAATCATTGAGGAAGAAATAAATTCAGTCTCTTCCTTTTTCTTTTTATCAAACTGAACTATTTTTCTTTTTTTCACGTAGAATCATTAACAAAAAAGATAAAAATCAAAACGAAAGGACGATGCAAATTGTAAGGGTGATATTTTTATTTTTATTTTTTTTTACAACAAGCTCGTAGTAGATACCTAAAATCAAGATAAAACGAAAAAAAGAGAAAGAGAAAAAGAGAAAGAGAAAAAGAGAAAGAGAAAGAAAGAGTTTCGAGAAAGGGGAAAAGAAAAAAAAAAGAAATTTTTGTGAATATTTCTTTTCGGATTCGGCAAGCAAAGTTGCTCGGTCATGGACGCCGAAGCTTATACAGATCTTTTGAAGATCGCGGAAGAATACATGGTACTTAGACAGAGAGAGAGAAAGATAAAGAGCTATGGGAAAGGAAGGAAGGAAGGAAGGAGGAATGGGGAGGACAGCATAAAATACGGCAGCAATTTGATGAGTCTCGGGTAGACGATAACAAAGACTATGCCTTCCGACGAAAATATTCGGGAAGCTTGTATATGTGTCTTTTTATATATATATGTGTATGTGTGTGTGTATGTATGTGCGCGCACACGACGAAGAAGTTTGATGTGAGTGAACCACAGAGCTTTACCTTTACACACGTCCATCGCTAGATATCTTTTTACGTGTAGTATACTCGGAGTTGAACGAAAGAGAGTAGAAGAGGAACAGAGAAAGAGAAAGAGAGAGAAAGGAATGATAGACGTGCGCTGACTCGCCTCTGATTCACAAGAGGCTGCTTTTTACGATTTCGGTAGCTGTACGTACGTCGGTTAACGACCGTCGAGTATAAGTAGTAAAATGAGAGGAGAGGGAAGATGGAAATCCCTGAAAATGAGCTTAAAAACTTTCAAGCAAGGAACAGCTCGTGCCTGCTCTCTTTTCCACCCTATATTTCTGTCTCTGTCTCTGTCTTTGTCATTGTCTCATCTCTTTTATCTGTCTCTTTTTCTTTCCTTCTCTCTTTATCTTTCTCTATCTCTTATTTTCACTTTAATTCATTTCTTTACAAATTAAAACTTTACTATTACACCGAAACCATGCCAATGATCAATTTTTCCTCCTCTTATGAATAATAAACATCATTACATTAATATTCAGGTAATTAAGTACACTCATAAGGTATAGCAACTGGTTTTTTTTTTTTTTTTGGTATCTCGAATTAATTATACTCACGATATTATTTTTTTTCCTTCGAATTTAATGTGAATATTTACATTAATTTCATTTAATTATATTTACTAATATATATATAGAGAGACGAAAGAGATAAAATTTGATGATATTTTTTACGAAGTAAACAATATTTATTAATTACGAATCGTACGTTTTACTATTTGTATAAAATTAAACAAATACTTGGAAATGAAAACTGAGTATATCAGCAATAATATTTATTTTATTCTTTAGTATATACTATAGTGAGACAAAAATGTATAGAAATAATATAAATAAATAATTATAAAAGAAATAAAGAAGAACGATATGAATTCATTTGTTTAAAAGTCTGACTTACATGCATATACCACATGCACAATTCTCATATAACTCCCATAGAAAAAATTACTCGTTAGAAAAGAAGACATTTTACATTTTCCATGAGATCCTTGAGTTTGAACTTTATCCCAGCATCATTGATATATCCGTACTTTTTTAATAACTCCAGTTCTCATTGTCCTCGCTACTTTGCCGTTTTAATTCTCTTTCATACGCGTAGAAAAAGAACACGTATACGTTTATATCATCGTTCTGTTTCTTTTCTTTTCACAGAGAAAGAGAGAGAGAGAGAGAGAGATTCCTCTCACCCCTTGTCGTCTACCTATCTCTTTCTCTTTCCTATGGTGGGTGGCCCAAAAGAAAGAAAGAAAGAAAGAGAAAGAAAGATATAGAAAGGCGGTAATTATCGCGAGCATAAGCGGCTACAATATGCACGTACATGCATCAAAAGAATCCCACCACTGCAACACGGTGGTAGGAAAGTCGCGTAAGGGAGTCGTCGTCGTCGTCGTCGTCGAGGTGGTTGGGTTCGAGGGCAGAAAGAGACGAGAAAGAAAAATGATAAAAGAAAAATCAGGAAAGAATGTACATGGGTGGAATGAGAGAGAAAAATCGTAGATGGGATGAGAAAAAGAGATATAGGAAGTACCGGACGCGTACAAGCTGCTCTCGAGTATGGAATCGTTGTGTAGTGCTTCGCTCGAATGCAGGAAAAAAGTTCCACGGTGTAGAGCATCCGGAGGGAAATGTTCCGAGTATCGAGCCGATGCACACCCGACGCGACGTGGCCGGATCAGGACGTATCCGATGTTGGTGCTAGTGTTGGCAACTGGGATGGTTAGCTGGTTTACTGGCTGGCTGGCTGGCTGGCTAGCTGTTGGCTAGCTAGCCAGATAGATAGTTTGTGATGGTGTTGGTATTGGTGTTGGTGTTGGTAAAGCTATGGCGAGTATGACTCGGTTTTGTCCGATTTTCTCCAACCACATTTTCTCGCGTATTCGCAGAGTGAAATTATAACTCCGCTTCGTTCCCACGTTACCTAACTATCTACGATCGTTCGATAAAATTTAACATTGACAAATTATTATTATTATTATTAGTAAAACCGGTATGTTTAATTTAAATTTCATTTTAGCTGTAATAAAAGTACTCTTACCAATGAAATTTATTTTCTATCTCCTGGTTTGCTAAATGCACCCAAAATAATCTTGATAACACGTTACGTGTTCGATTGAAATTCGCATTGAATTCGATCGATAGTGGTGGGTTCATACGTTATACATGCAACAGAAGAAAATCGTTACCAAATATCCAGGCATTTTGCCGATCGAACTACTACCATTTTCGGAAAATGGTATGAGCTTATTTGTATAGTACACGTGGCGTGTTACGCGTATGCACATACGCTGACAAATACTTACGCTTGTAGGTACCTATGTACAAGTTACACGTATACATATAGAAACAGTAGAGACCGTGAAACCTGCCACGGTAATTACCCGTGAAACGTGCTAAACTTTCATATCCGGAGTTCATTACCACTTGCGTGTCTCGAAACGATCAGATTCGTCGTGATTTTGACGGGTTAATTCGAGAGGAGATAAATTCATGACCATGCTCATTCCACTTTATCTCTATTCTTCTATTTCTACTTTTTTTTCTTTTTCTTTATCTCTATTTTTATTTCTTTAAGTTACAGCGTATACATAAATCGCTTTAGGCGACGAGTACGAACACTTCTGCGAATTTCTTTTGCTAAAACTTATCTCGTTCTAACCGAAGGATACTTTATTAAAAGTTGAGTAAGGTCGAAGTCTTAAAGTAAGCTCATATTTCAAACGACGAAGTCTTCTCGTTTACTCTCTCTCTCTCACTCTTTCTGCCTTTTTCTCTCTATCTTCAGTAGGATAGGGTCATTGCTCAAGGACGAAAATTTTGTTAAAAACTTTTCTTCTAACCAAACTAAAGCCTTCTTCTCTATTTCGTTCTTTTTATGCTAACACGACGATCACGGTATAGTTGTGTAGTATAGTGGTGACTTAATATTGGTTTTACAAAATCAATTTACCAAGGTAATCGTTATTCATCTTTAACGAAAGTAATTACGAAGAACTTTATTAACGTGTAATTAACACTCGACAATTATTATTCCTAAGCTATTATAACGTTTGCAATAAAACAGTCTAATATTGTGAGTATACACATTCCATAGCAATATAATCGCATTACGAATAAAAAGCATTTGTACGAATAAAATTTGTAGAGAGAGAGAGAGAGAGAGAGAGAGAGAGAGAGAAATAGAAAGCTTTCAAAGGTAGAATAAGTTAAATATATTTTGTTTCGCTTTAAAACTTATCCGTGTGTATCACATTGATCTCTCTTTACGAATAAGTTTAAACTTAAGCCTTTTATCTTTATGAATTCCCGTTCTCGCGTATAATCCAATCTGCCGTTGTCAACGATGTCAAAATATCATTATATCCCTCGGAGCTATATATGATTGTAGGGGTAGGGTAAGAACTTTCCAGAGGATTCCTATATAATCGTATTTTCTTTCATTAACTATTGCAGTTAGAAAAGCGGACAGTTAATATTTTATTTCCTTGAGTTTTGAAAACTGAAATTGAAACGCTATATTCTCAGTTATTCTCATTCTCTCGTTCTCTCTCTAATACCTTATACAAATATTCGTAGAATATACGATGTTGAAAAAGTTAGTTTGTTGAAGAAGAAAAAAAAAAGAAGTAAGAATAATAAATCAAAAATTATTTTGAGCAATGTGATGTTTCGTATTTTCTTGAACGAAGAATTCGTTTGTTTCTTTTCCTTTGTATTACCTTTCTTTAACATTCTTACATGAACTTTATGTTTGTTTATACCTGGTGGCCTCGTTAGAAGAATACTCGAATACTTTTAACGAGGAACGAAGATACAGAGAGAGAGAGAGAGAGAGAGAGAGAGAGAGAGAGAGAGAGAGAAACAAGAAGATAGGCTGAGCCGAGGTAATCCAAAATATATTACCAGGGCTTTGTACCTTTGTACCTTATCCAAGCTACCCGTTTGCCCCAGGCGTTCTACGTCCACCCTCTCTCGACCGTTCCCTCTCCTTGCTCTTCTTTATGTCTTTTCCTCCATATTCCCCTATCCTCTCTCTCTTTTTCTTTCTCTCTCTCTCTTTCTATCTTGCACTTCCTCTTTTGCTTAGAGTTATTACCATGCTGGGTCAGAAAACCGCAAGCCCCACCCACGCACGCATAGATAACGGCTTGGCCGCGTTCGAAATGAATTCGAATCGTACAGAATTTAAAAGCCCGCAGCAGTTTCGTTTTACACATTATCAGAGGGTGTGCTCATGCGTGAGCACACATGGTTGGCCCAATAGCAACGTGTTAGGTATGTATATACATGTTACTCTTCAGGTGGATACCGTACGTAGGAATATATTTGGTTACTCCCTCGGCAAGAATTTCATCGTGCTCGATTTTTTTTATCACTACCTACTGCTCTTTTTTCCCACCCATTACCAATTCTCCCCCTTTGCTCCACCCACCTAATTCTCCTCATCCATTCTTTCTCTGTAGTAGCATCGACACTACCATATCTATATTTATATATATATATGTATATACATAACTAGCAACGATAAAATCGATAAAGCTGGAAATTTATTTTAACAAACGATTTTTCGGACCTTTCGTTTCTTACATACATGTTGTTAGCGTATAGGAGCTTAATATGTATTGACACAAATGTATAGGACGGAAAATAAATTTTGACAGATGATTTGCGTAAATAACCAAATCGTCCTTTTATATTTTATATCGTTTATAACACGAGATAGTATCACGAGGTTAGTAGAGTATATATATATATATATATATATATTGTATATATATTTACATAGCCACGAGCTGTATTCTCCCGGTACTTCGGAATTTTCAACATATTTATTCGATTAATATTGACGTTAAATTAACGGTGACATTTTAAAGGCAGTATTGGTCATAAAATTCTATCGTGAGTAATTACATTTCGGTGTAGCATTAAATTTGTGTTGATGTCATTATAAACCGATTGTTCGTTGTCCTATTAAATATGAATTGAACTAAGACATTTTTTTCATTTTTTCTGAAATATCTAAGGAAAGAAAAGGAAAGGACATATAGAAAAAGAAAAGATAAAACAAGATATATTATATGAAACGTTCAGTTTCGTTCGATATTATATCTGTTACAGGAGATGTTTGTAGTAAACCGATGTTACTTTTAATGGTTGCTTGTTAGGAGAATTTTAATAACCGCAACGGTTACTGTTTCTCGTAATAGTTTATTTTTTCAACGATCTTTTTCCTTCTCCAATCCATAAGAACATTTTTATTTTCTTGTACGAAAACATGAGAAAGAACATTTGGTCTACTCAGAACATAAAACATATATATAGATATATATACTGTGAGTATATACTTTCTCCTTTTATCGTAGAACACCGAAAATTTATTGCTAATTACATTTCTCACCACAAGCACTACCATTACCAAGAGGACCACTTTCAACCCAGATATATATACATCGTACTCACGTAATAGTGGATCTATGAATCAGCTGACCGATATTACATCGTCCACTTGGATATCATTAAATCTTATTAAAATGATCTCAAATAGTATTACGTTAACCTTTTACATTTTGAACGTCAGCACCAATGACGTTAAAGATATATTTCAGTAATTTGAAATTCTAGAATTATTAATACACGCGTATTTATTTTATGTATATAAATGATACATTTTACATATTATTTATATTTTCAATGAAAAATGTTATTTTGCACTTTTTTTTCACGACACAAAGAGTAATATCTTTCTAATTAAATATGAAAATATAATAGTATATACTTTCCAAATACAAAAAGGTTTCATAATAACCAATATCGTTGGAATTTTTTTTCGAATTTCATTTCAGTACAATACTATTATTTTCTTAACGGACTTATCATGATCGCTGACCTTTCATTAATACTTACTCCGATAATATTTGATTTGGCAGTTGACCCACTTTCGGACGGTATCCCGTTGCCCCTTTGATCTCCGAAAAAGCTTGTGATGTTTGCAGAATGCCTGCCGGAGTACGCTCGAATCTGTGTTTTAACCGTTTTCATTTGCCCCCTCCTCCACCCCCATTCCTACCCCTCTTATTCTCTGGTCCCTCCAGTTCCTCTTTTTCACCATTTTCTTTCTCTCTCTCTCTCTCACTCATACTATCACACCCTTTTCTCCTCCTTTTCCAACGTTGCGACGTCCTCCTGCTCTAATTGCCCTACGGACGTATTTTCTCATTTTTTGTTCGGACGAACGAATCAACGACGCGCAAGTTACCCACAACCCCCTACTACCATCCTTCTCCATCCTTTCCCATCCTTCGTCTACCACCACCAACACCATGACCACCACTACTCCCGGAAAACCGCGCGCATGCTTGATAGTTAATAGTTCGCCATACACCCCTTCCCACCCCACCCCACCTCTCTTTCGTCCCTTTTTAAAAATTTTTTTTTAATTTTTTATTCTAGCAAATTTTATTCTTTCTCTTTCTATTTCTCTTTGTTTTTTTTTTTCAATGTTAACTTTTTCGAAATATAATCCGTGATATATGATCAGGTAGGATATAGGTAAGTTTTGTTTTAGTCTCGTGAATTAATTTGTCCGTTGTTTTCTTTCATCGATGTCAAGTTTCAGTGGAAAGACGTGTCACGCACGTTGAGATGCTTTTCTTACCGGAATGCCAGCGACGTGTTTAACACGTCGTCAAGGGTTTATTGCAGAATGAAAGATGCATTGATGTTTTTGAAAAATATTACACTCTGCAAAATTATTAATAAATAAATTTAGTATTCATACATATGTAACTTTATCACCAATTGATGCGTCTTTATATTCCTTTCTGGAACCCCTTAAATGCTACCTGACCGCGCCCTGAGATGATTGGCATTCGACTGTTCTAGCAAGCTCAACCAAAAACTTTTTTGCACTGCAAGTGGTTAAACATGTATATGTATAAAATAAAATCATTTGAAAGAAATAAGTGCGCATACAAAGTTCTTTCGAAATAAACAGAAAAAAAAACACAAAATAAAAATAGGAAAAGAGGAAAGAAAAGAAGAAGAAGAAGAAGAAGAAGAGAAGAAGAAGAGAAGCAGAAGAAGGAAAAAAAACGAAAGAAACTTCATTTCATTCGTCTCGCTTGCTAGAATCGACAAGCGGAAATTGTATCAACGCTATTCTAGCTCGCCGTATACCGATATTTCTGATGATACGTGATTTCTGCTGTGAGTAAATTTCCACCACTTTCTAAATATATATATATATATATATATCTATATCTATATATAGATATATATAATACATAGAAATATACCAAAGCGTAAATCATGTTCCGCTAGAAACGCGACGAGCGTAACACACCGGCACATCGTAATCATCGCGTTTACCGTGTCCTATGGGATTTCCTTAGGTATATCAAACGTTGTGTAGTCATAGGTGCAAGTGTAATGAGTTTTCATCGCGGTTAAAGCTAGTTGTATAGAGGAAGAACTTCTTCAACATGAGCAGTCGAATTAAGACACTCGTGTAACCGTGAAATACTGCTACTTCATTTATATACGAAAACGTAATATGTTTATGTTATTATATTTACGACGAATCGAAAATAAGCAAATTAAAAAAACTGATGTCTTATTCGCATTAAATAATGTAACATCTACATCAATGTGAAATAATTTTCTTCGTGAACAGCGTGTCTACAGGAGTGGAATCACTATTATCCATCTTTAGATTCTTCTTTCTCTCTCTCTTTTTCTCCTCCTCCATTTTTATTGGAAATCGCGAACAGCTATTTCGTAGGGTCGTTCAAGCGAATATTTTTATGCTATATTTTTCATTTTTTTTTTCTTTCTTCTTTTTTTTTTCTTTTTTCACTTTCCTCCTCGTGTTCCCCCTCCCCTTCTTTTTCCCCTGTTCTTCCCCATTTTCTTCCTCTTTTCTGTAAAACTCGCGATATATTTCCCCGACCTGAATACCTGCGTTGTTGGAATCTCTGTGAAAATAGTAAACGTTGGGAGCCATCGACATCAAAGAATGTCGTTCGTTCCCTCAACTTCCCCCTCTTGCTTTTCCCTCCCCCTTTTTTCAACCTTCTTCTATATCTCACTTCTATTCTCATCGACGTTTCATCGAAACCTTTCTTTCTATCTATCTATCTATCTATCTATCTCTATCTATCTCTATCTATATCTATCCTTATATCTATTCCTCTTTGTTATTTTGTTTGTTTGTTTGTTTGCAACATGCATCGTGCCATTACTTACTGATGACATTCATCATCGTTTTCATGGTATTTCGTATACGTGCAACACACATTGTGCAACAATATGTTAGAATTTATTTTTACGAAATAATTCCGTGTGTCTCACACATACGCTTACAAATACATTTACACGTAAAATAAAATGAGAAGAAGAGATAGATGGAAGAAGGAAAAGAGAGAGAGAGAGAGAGAGAGAGAGAGAAGCAACGTATTTTTATCGGACGATCGAAGTGCTCCATCGATTCGCCACAAGTGAAGCGCAAAATCCCAGGAGAGAGAGTGAGAGAGAGAGAGAGAGAGAGAGAAAGAGAGATGCTTCGCCCACGCGCCCGTCGGTGGTAATTATCGAAGTCGAGGTTGTCGACCTCTTTTCCGTAGTATTCCGTACTTTGATTGCAATTTACGAACGCTCCGAAGACGGTCCACGGTCTTTCGAATCGCGATTCCCAATTAATTATTTATTCGACGATGATATTTCTATGCTTCATTAACCTTTCCTTAGTTATCTATATCTTTCTCTCTCTCTCTCTCTCTTTTTTTATTTTATAATATCAATTATAACATACCAAGTTAATTTTATTAATATTATTCTCTTTTTTTATGTTATAAATCGTAGTACATGGATAATCAACATTTGTGCATTTTCTATTCCTTACGAGTTTGCGAATCTCACCTTTTGTACTAATACCTTTTGAAATTTATGCGATATTATAAAAAAAGAGGTCACAACCCACCCAGCCATTTTACCACAGAATCTCTGGAATCAACAGTCTTTTGTCTTTCTTTCTTTTTTTTCTGCGGACAGGTCACCCATTTTTATGTTATTAACCGTGCTCGAATTGGTTCGAATTTTTAATAATTATCAATCGAGAATTAATAATACAACGTGGCTAGATACTTGAACCAATTCGATAGAATTTATTTGTATTGCACATTAGTGAAATTATTTTGACTTATTATTTTTCGAGCTTACTTTTGTTAATTTAATTTACAATTAATTAACCAATTAATTAAATTCGACAAGTATACTCGTCATGAAGAAGTGGCGAGATTTTGTGTCATGACTAGTATACTCGTCATTTGTAAAAAGGAACGACCATTTACTACGTAAATTGTAATTTTTGTGAAAAATATTTCAAGATAAGTAAGAAGAGTTCCAAGATTTATAAATTATTATTTGGTTTTTATTTTTACTTCAAAATGATCAATTTTAACGTCGAAACTCGTCATTGGTCGACTTTAGCGACACACAGCGGAGTACCACAGTAAACTGTTTAAGAGAATGTTAATTACACGAAAAATGGTAATAATCATTACCGAATTTTAGGTGCATTATCATTTTAATAACTCGAGTTAATTATAGAAATTCATAAAAAGAAGAAGAAAAAGTGAAAGAAAGAGAAATGGATAAAGATGGAGAGTCAATACTTAACAGTTAGTATCAAAAATGTATTCCCTTTTTTCCAAGTCTAGTATTGGCGTTAATGAGCACCAATGAAGTAGAGAAGTTTGAGAGAAATCAGAATTTTCCTCGACTTATCATCGATTCGTGCAACTACTAACGAGGCAAAACTTCTCTTCACCTTTCTCGAACTAAAACTCCTGGTAGCTTGGTCTATCCCACGTTACTGCCACTCTTCCCCTCATTTCCCCTCATTTCTTATCCATCCTCCCCTTGACTCTCAACCTCCTCCTACTATTACTACTACTACTACTAAAGAGTTTTTTTTTTTAAACTAATTGTAAGAGGTAAAATCGACGAAAGTTTCTAGGTAACAACTTTGGATGCAATACGAGAGACGGAACTGGAGTCAATTTTTCATTGCTTTTAGTTGCTTCTTCGTCGGATAATAACGCGAAGAAGAGGAAGAGCGAACGTATTAAAGTAAAAGGAAAAAAAAAGGAAGTAACAGAGATAGAAATAATAAAAAAAAGAAATAGAAAAAGTCTCAAGAGAAGTGTTAACGTGTTCTTTAACACACACACACAATTTACACGATGGGCTTCAATTAAACTTATTTATTTACCATACGTGCAAAGTGTTAAACATTGGGTTGTCCAGAAAGTTCGTGCTGATTTTAATGGAAGATTAAAACGCAACGTATTTAAGTTTTATTTATTAAACTGTATATAAGTGTTATTTTGTTCAACAACTTTTCTTAATTTTAAAGTGTAATTTACAAATTTTATCCCTCCAGAACTTCTCAGATTTTTCAGCACAAAAACTTTATGTCACCTACCGAAAATCGGCACAAACTTTCCAGACGATCTAATGCAATAATATTTTATTTAAGATGAAGGGACCAGTGGTCGACCAGTTAAGAGAAATTTTTATCTTAAATAGTGGTAACTTCTTGCATATTTATTGAAACGTAGGTCTTGATGAGTGAAGATATTTTTTGAACTTCGGACGTTATATAACAAAGGATATTTTCCGAAAAAATTTGTGTTACACGAAAATAATAAATATAGAAAATCAATCACTGCATCAGTAGTTGACCATTTGTGAAACTGGAGAAACCAGTAATTGACAATTTTTTTCGTTAGTAGTTGACCACTTGTACTACAGCCAAAATCAATAAAAGTAATTATTTTAATATCGTTTATTTACATCAATTAGAAGAAATAACAACTAAAATGTCAAATACAAATGAATAGAAGTTAATTTCTGAAAATTAATGAAAATAAAGTTAATATAATTCAATATCGAATCTAATTCAGGTCTAGAGTAAATATTTCGTGTTTCTGACCAATTTCCATAATCGCTCATGTTTTTGCATAGGATATATAGTCGCTTTAGTGTCAGTAACAGAAATGATTTTTTCAGGAAAATATTTACTTTTATATAAAAATATTGCATGTTTATTAACATCTTTTTTAACGCTAAGCCATTATCCAATGTGTGTCAACTACTAAAAAACATCAAATAATACGATTCGATAGTTGACCTCCCGGTTAATTAAGTTTTTGATATTGGAATACGAAAAATAATGTGTTTAATGAATACGAAATTTAATGACAATTAAAATAGTGAAAATTTCTTGCATAAAAAGTCAAAAGCAAAGAAATTATTTATCGTCAATTACGCATCTCTTCTTAACGAAAGTGTTAATGAAATTACAGTGTGGAGGAATACGATTGTCGTTACTAATATTAATCGTTCGTAATTACAATAAATAATCGTATACAAGCAAACGTATGATAGCATCGCATCGGTAAATGACGTAGCTCATCTACACTATTTATTTCGAAAGGCCAATACTTAAAGAAAGCTTATTTATCACGTTTTAGTAAAAAATAGTCAATTTCTAGCACATGGTCGACGACTGGTGCCTTCACCCTAAGTGTCATTCAGTTCCACAACCTTTCTTCATCTTAAAGGGTAACTTAAAAATATTGTTCCTCCACAGCTTCTCAGGTTTCTCGGCACAAAAACTTAAAAACGAACGTTTCGGATAATCTAATACAATAATATTGTATTTAACGTGTAACGAAAAAAGAAAAAAGAAGTTCTATTTTTAGAAAAACAATTAACCGTGTCATATTTATTAAAATCTTCCTTAGGTTACTATTTAATTACGATAAAATGTATTATATATATTATTATTATTATTATCGCACACAAGCGTTGTTAATATGAGAATATCGCTTTAAGCGATAATCTAGAATAGAATGGCGGCGGTAGCTAGTAGAAAGTTGTTAACAGCATACTTGATGATAATACGAGTAGGTGGTAGGTATCCCTTACGCGTCGTCGTACAATGGCAAAGTTGCTATTAGTACACATACTTGTTGTTAAAAGTCGAAAGTCAAAGAGACTTCGGTCTATGCGAGGGTAACTTGGCTTTAGCAAAAACATCTTTTATCCTCTAGGGGGGTTATCCTCCCCCCTAAAAAGTAAAAGAAGGATAAAATGACGTAGTAGTTTTTTACATTACTAGGCTTGATTAATCGTATCTTTTTCCTTTAATTCAAACCTTTCTTTTCTCTTTTTTTCGAACAAAAAGCGCAAAGTAAACGTCGATTTGAACAAAATTAAGGACAATTTGTCCGTAGAAACGATTTTTCTATTTTTTTTTCTCTTTTTTACCAAAATCTAAAAATAGAAAGTGTTCCCATTTTCTGACACGTTAACGTTTCTGTGAAAAGAGAAAATGTCTCATATCGAATTTTTCTATCGAACGAAGTGACGAACGTCATCACGTAAAAACTCGTCAACTCGCCGAAAGTGAAAAAAAAAAGTTCCATGGTTATCGAGGATGGATAAGAGATAAAATGCATATGAGAATAATAATAAAAAAAAAAAAAATATAAAAGAAAAAGAAAATGGGAGAAGGAAAAAGGGCGTGGGGGGGGGGCGAGGTGTGTTTGTTCGTACGACGAAAGAAAAAGCGTAGAGACACTTTGTTGAGAGGGTTGGTTGCAAAAGTATGGTGATGAGAAGAATATGAGTGGGAAATACGTCGAGACGTATATTCAATCCCTCTCTCTCTTTCTCACTCTCTCTCTCTCTCTCTCTCTCTCTCTCTCTTTCTTTCTCTTTCCTTCGACCAGGATTCATGCTAATAGTCGACGCACGTATCGTGTTCGTTATACCGTAAGACGACATTATTCACTTCGATGACGGCGAATCTGCCAACTCCGTATCTCGTAATTTGTCTCCAAGTACGTTGCCTTTTCGTTTGGTTGTTTTTCACGCTTGAGTGACTTATGATGCTCCATGAACAGAGATAGAAAGAGATAGAAAAAGAACGAGGGAGGAGATGATTCTAAAAGGGGTTTCCTGAATATTGCTGCTATACGCATATTCGAGCATCGTTTTTAACTTCATTTTATATTCATTGGTCATGTGTATTCACAATCCGTAACTTACTAAGAATTCTCTAGACGATAGTACTTTCCTTTTGATTATCAAATTTATTTTAATGAAATACACAATCACATTAATAGATGCTTTATCATTAGATACTATTGTTGGTTTTAATGAAAGAATTCGCTCATTGTACTTTGTGTTAGTTGAAATTCTGGTACAGAAAGCGTATGAAAGATAGACAAAGAGAGAAAAGGAAATATAATCCGATAGAAAATGGAGCTTCGTCGATTTCGATTCGTGTTCTGGATGTATTATCGTTCTTCGATCGCGTAATATCGTTTATATTCTCTTGCGTGTGTTATATAGAATTGTTTGTACTATCTATTCATTGTGTTTGCATATTATATTGCAACAACCTAATGCATACTGTAATCAGAAAGCCACTGTTGTAAGAGCTTAATCAAATTGAACGATTTTCTCGAGAATAATGTCTTTGCCATTAAAGAAACGTTAACACCTTTTATAAGAAAATTTTTAAGTACGTGCTTTAGTTTAATTTTAGAAAAAAAAAATAGAAAAAAATTTTCTCTTAAAAATTCGAGTCACGCGAAACGTTCCCTCATATATTTTCATGTTCATTATGAAAATAGTGGTTTAACGTTCGCATATCATTAGCGGCATATAACGGTAGGTGCATACCTCTTTTTTTATCAGAGGGGATGAAAGTAACTAGGTTTTAGTTCGTTCCTCGTGTCTTTCACTTTGAAAAGATACACACGTACAAAGACCTTTGTCAGGTTTCGTAGTTAGGCAACGTATTTGCAGTAAGTATATATATATATATATATATTTAGCAGATGGGTAGCATTAAAAGTACGCGTCCTTACACGTATTACGACTAAAAAAAAAATGAAACGAAATGAAAAAGGAACGGATTATCTAAAAAACGTCATATAACGTTTTATACTAATGAGGATTACTTTCTATCCCACAGGTATCTAGAAACGTTATTCCAGTTAATGTAAAATGGTCAAAGAAGAATTCGATATTCGATATATCTGCCTAAAATTGTCTTCTCAAATTAACATACGATATCTAAGATTTTTCATCGATTAATTTAATCTACATATATATATATGTATGAAATTTTACCACTATCTAGATATTTCAAATTTCAGATTTCAAACCTTCTACTATAGTCGATAGAAATTTAATCGGTATTTTATAATAGGAAATGTAAATGTATTCTCTTCTTGTATGTGTGTCTGTATTATATTCGTATAGAAGTTACGTGATAGATATATATCTAGACGTTCGAATTTTGGGTGGAAGGGTGAGAGGGAAATGGTCCATGACGGAGGAAGAGACAGAAATGATTTATGTAGACCGAGCGGGTACAATTTGTATCGCGTCAGGTTTTTTTTCACCTACCGAGGGAAAGCAACGCGGGCAGCTGAGTTATTGCCCGGGCAAGGGTTGTCGAGGTAGTTCTGGAACGACTGAAGTGGGGGAGGACTACCAGAGTGAGAAGAGGAGAGGGAACAGAGTGCCCTCCTTTTCACGCCCTTCCCTTTTTACAGTGCCGCTTGGCTATACGTGAATCTCTTTTTTCTAGGACCGTCTAAATCTAATTATTTTTGTAATATTACTCTTTTGGAAATATTTCAAATTCCAATAGAATTATTTATCCTTTCTACATTAGTAAATATTATTATCCGTGTTAAACGGTTTATGAGTTACCTCAAAAGATAGTGCTTTTACGATCACCATAACACTAATGACGAAGTTTATTAGGTTCTACGTTAATAGGAAAGATTAATTTTATCTTTAAACCTTTTTGGACGTATTAAATTTGGACATGGGTGTCGTAGTAGTCGGAATTAATTTAATAAATATATTAAAATATTTATTAATAATATAATTTAATATATTTAAAATATTTTTAATATACAATTTTTTATAATTATTTTATTATTATATTTTTATTATTATTATATTATATTAGTAATTTAAAATATATTTTTAATATATTTATTAATAATAATATTATTCGGTACGGTTTCTTGTGTGGTGGCTGAGAGCAGACATATGACCGGAACGGTAAAAAGGTTTTAGTGGCTGAGAGTAGACATGCGTCCGTAAAGAGTTAATATTCTTTGCAGAAAATTCGTAAGTTTGAATGAACAAGTTCTCGTTGAAAAGTCTCGAGATAAAATCTTTTAGATATTTTGTTTCAATTTATTTTCTTCTTTTCTTTGCTTACGATATTTACGGAGTATAGAATTTAATGGAGTATCGTGATATATACATCGAGTTAGTTTATTTATATCTCTTTCTTTCTCTCTCTTTCTCTGTTTAAGAAATAGCGGAAACTGTAGTCGATTTTGGCACGTAGCCTGCTTTGTTTTAAACATGTCGGAGTTGGTTGAAGTATGGTTGTATCTTTGTCGCCATCGTAGTCGTTGATAATCGTAATCATTGTCGACGGACAATATTATACGTACTTCATCTCTCATTCAGTTGAATACTAGCGGTTATAGTAACGTCAAGTTAATTCGGAGAGAAATGTGATATTACAGTCTCGGTGTTTAACGATATTCAGTATTATAATATCTCAGTGGTTTCATAATAATCATTCCTTGAGAATATCAATTTGAGATACCACGATTAGGAGATATCATTCAAAGATGAGTAAACTTGAAAATTAATCTTAATTCATTCGCCGTTGACTATTTACGATAAATTGTCTATAAAGTAATTTATGTTGTTTAAAAGAAAATTGATCAATAATACAAAAGCCATTTATTGAATTTGAATTCATTAGAATCAGCATTTCTCGTACGTCGATCTAGACTGTCTGGTTTTCACGGTAGACGACGACTACTTGGACGTGCGATACCTATCTCGATAATGTGCTGTACTACAGGCAATTGTGCGTTACGCGCTAGGTATGGGGGTTGTTCTGGTAGGGTTTTGCTGTCGTTGCTGCTGCTACTGCTGCTGCTGCTACTGCTGCTGCTGCTGCTGCTGCTGCTGCAGGGTACCTTAACTCCGGCAATTCGTAAAGCGCGCCAACGCGTTGGCGGCTTCTCCCTGGCGTCATTTCCGGCTGACACCGGTATTGTGCTGACTACATTGTCCCCGCGTGTATTCAATGAGACGGCCCGCGGCGACGAACACTGGGTGTATGGCTGGGGGTATCAGCCTGGCTGGGATGGGAGGGGGTGTGGAGATGTTACTGGAGGAGGAAGAGGAACAGGAAGAGGACTGTGCTTGCCTATGGTAGGATCGGGAGGATGGGTGGGTGGATGTGGAACAGTGATACTGCAACCGCTACAGGAGGAGTCAGCTTCTCTCTCTCTATTTATCTCTCTTTCTCTTTCTCTCTCTCTTTACCTCTATCTATCTATCTCCCTCTACGACTCGCATAAGCGAACGAGATTCCTTGGAACAATGAATTGTTCTGGAAGATGTCATTGTCCGATCGTTCTCGGGTCCTGTCGTCGTGTTTCGCACAGTAAACTCTCGCCCTTTTCGTCCCTCCCTTCTTCTTCCTCCTCCCTTTTCTATTTCTGTCATCATTTCATGGGTTTCTCCTTGCCCTTCCGTTTTCTCCTAAGCCTACCTGTCGTTCCCTTATTTTGTTGCTCGTCGAATCAAGGATATATGTACCTTTTATGAGTAGTTGTAGTAGTTTTCATCGTTGATGTGTCGTTTACATCACCGACCTTGTACTCAGACTAGCTTTTCAACTTTATTACTTTCCCAAAGTATATACGTGTTTACGACTATTACACATATCTAAAATAGTTATATATATGTCATATGTTCAGTTGCAGAGTGTCTAAGTGCCTCGAGTAATCACGACTATGCATTCGTAAATGACATCCATATAATGACACACGGCTGTCGATTTGAGAAGCATCGCGTTGTTTCTAACTAATATCCAGTTCATTAACATGAATATAATGCCACGATTTTTCATCCTTCATCTGATTGTTCCTCTCGTCGATATCACTGCTAATGAATTAATAACTCGACAAAGTTTACTAATTTTCATTTTCAGGAATACGTATTTGTTCTCGGTCATATATGTTTTTACTCTCATTAAATTTCCTACGTAATTATAATTATTATAACAGGTCATATAATATATTTGGTAATGTATATTATCATTTCTTATTATTATAATAAAATATTCACAATGGAATATTTAGACAATATAAAACAAAGTGCAATGTTTCATATATTATTTTCAAAATGAATAATAAGAATCTACCTTTGTTTTTATTATTGACAATTTCTTCATTGCATATATCATGATTTTAACGTAAAATTTGAAAGTAGAGTTTAATAAAGATTTGTACTTGATGTCCGTTAGTTGCTACTGTAAAATTTAGTACACCTACGTAACGAATATAAAATATATATATCCTTTTACATAACATTCCACGCAGATATGACATAATTATTATGCAATGTATCATTCGTAGATGTAACACTTCACAATTAATGAGCGTACAAATGTTAAAAAATATTACTTGGTATAATTGTTAAATACGATTTATGGTTATAAACGAGAATGAACGTATAGAGAAAACATAAATTACAGTTTAAATCGAAATCATTCTTCTTTGCCCGACTCATCGCATTAACCTTCGAGTCGAGACATGCTGAGTAAGATCGAAATTGTGAGAGAAAGCTTAACCATTACGAAAAAGTGGGTCATCGAAACAAGTAGGAGGGTGGGGTGGATTGGGGGGGGTCATTGCATCTCAGCGTGCAAACTGTTGCTGAGTTTCTTCTTCCGAAGAAGTTTATTTTTTTTTTTAACGATTGATCGAAGGTCTCGATACATCGATACATCGCTTTGTGCTTTAATATTTTATTTATTAGCATTTACCTTGATATTTATCTCGTGTGTTTCCTCACGAGATTTTCTTTTTTTTTCCCGTTTTGTTAGAGAACAATACATTCTTAACACAAGATCATAATTTAATATTTATTTCACGGTATTCATGATAAATAAATAAGCATAACAATAAAGAAAAATCCAAAATACGTCTCAATATAATAAAATGAATAAAAAGAATGAAATATACGACATACAAGTAAGAGAGTCTAGTCCTTCGATCGAGGAAGTTCCCGTCTCGAAAAATAAATTCGTTCATAACTCAATATTTTGACGGTACGCGTAGGATTGCGACAGGCTAGGTCGCAATCGAATCTGAAGTTAACTCAATTTCCGCTTTACCGAAGTCGACTGACTGGTTTTGCGTCCTATCTACGTGATTGCCTTCTACCACCACCGTCTTGACGTTCGTTCGTCCTTACTTTATCCAGTTTTGCTTTGACCGAGTAACGCGAATCGTTTTTTTAAGGATTCCAGTCGATTCTCCGTCGGTTCAAGTTGTGTTACTAAAATACGACGATGATGTTGAGTTGGATTGAGAGTAGAATGTACCTCGTTGAGAAGGGTAAAAGGAAGGAAGGAAGGAAGGAAGGAAGGAAGGAAAGAAGGATCGGTAGTAATATAGGATAGAATAAAAAAAAATAAAAGAAAAAAAAAGAAGAAGAAGAAGAAGAAGACGTGCTCCCAAGAGATGCGAAAGGGTGGCTGAAAGCAAACGATATTGCTCCTTCGTAGTCTGAAATGGTTGGTAAGAGACGTCAGTGTACCATATACCTCTTTCCTTTCCTATCCTTTCCTTCTCATCCTCTTAACCTTTTCCTAACCTTCCTTCGAGCTTCAACTCAAGGAGGAAGCGAGAAAATGGATAAAAAGATTACAAGAGTAAATACCCCGAGCGTGGCAAATCCGAAGAAACGTTGAACGGACCAACGCGAAGATAGAAATCTTTCGGCTCCCTTTCGACGAGTAAACAGAAAGTAGAATCCGCGATCTCATGGACGCGTCGAACTGTTGATCTCTCCAATATATAACCGAACCCCTGCCCCGAACTACCGAGGTTAAATCTCGGAAAGCGAATAATCGAGAGAGAGAGAGAGAAAAAAGTTTAAGTGAAACTCAAATACTTTCGAATACCCTTTTTTTTTCTTTTTTTCTTTTATACATTTTCCCTTTCTTGTTCGTGTCCATCGTTAAAACTTTCAAATAGAGTTGAAACACTATAAGTAAGGGAAAGGTATGAGTATTATAATTAATGTGCTTTATTATCCCCTCTTTCTTTTTTCTAATCTTTTTTATTTATTATTATTTATTATAATTGTAATATGTGTTCCCATAATTATGAAAGTAGTCTATGTCATCTATCTCTTGTTTCAAGATATTTAAAGAATTACATTTGAATACTAAATGAATTCTGTATAATATTGAAATAACAAACACCATCTAACGATTCAATATCGTGAAAATTATATTGAATTTATTTAATTTAAAATAATGTGATTGTAAAATAACTCTTTTTTTTTTTTTACTTAAATTTTAATTTAGACCACTTTAATAATTATGAGCATATATACATGCGAAGTTATTAATATCGATCCTCTTACTTTTAGGATTTATTCATCGGATTTTATTTTCCATTAGGAAATTTCTCTTTGAAATACGACAAATCCATCATAGTATCGTATTCTTAGAAATTTATATAGTGAGCTTACACGGTTTATTTTCCTTCGAGATCGGAGATTTGTAAGGGGATGAAAGAAAAAGAGAGAGAGAGAGAGAGAGAGATAGTAGGGGGTAGTAGGAAAACAACGAACGAACACAAAAGTCACTCTTGGTCTTCTCCTCGCTATTTCTTACGGTGAATCCCTAGAATTTATGAAATGTCTGGCGCGTTTCTTCGATTCCATTTGTCGAAACACAGGGGTAATAAAAAAAAATAATGCGATAAGATGAGCCATTGTATAAAATCTAATGACTATTATCGTTAATCAATTTTTCTATTCTCCATTTCTTTTTTGGTTGTATTGTACAAAAATATGATTTGAGATTAAATAAAAAGAATTAAAAAAACGTTGATGATGAATGATCGCAGTGATATTCCTATGATTTTTCTCTTTCTATATATATATATATATATATATATATATATATATATATATATATATATATTTCTTTTTATTTCTATTTTGAAGAAATTGATTCGATAGATATACCGTCTATCGTTGAAACCCGACCCCTTTTGAATTTGCCGAGGCGTTTGAAGTTGTGCATCGTTTCGCAAACGCGTTTATCCTCGCGAAGCTTCGATGATATCGTTCGTCCGCATGAACGTTTCGTCAAGAAGACTCGTCCTTTTGATGCACCCTACTACACTCTCTCTCTTTCTCTCTCTTCGTTATGCTAGGGGGAATGAAATGTCAGGATTAAGGGCCCGTATATTCTCCTATACGCTCGTCTGCCTAACATGCGTGCGAGACAGGTGCTTCGTTGAGGTCGACAAGAACTTTAAGGGGAGTAGAAAAAAAAAATTATTATTTCGAGAACTCTTTTCTCTTTTTCTTCGTCAAACTTGACGTTTAGTCTGACTCTAGAGAATTATATTTTTATTATGTTTTAGAAATATTGTGTATACTAACAAATAAGTAGAATATATGATTCGAAATGTTTACAACACATTAACGAGCTTCATAAATTTTGATTGATTCAGATAGTTACAGAGAGTTCTTGGTTGGTTGGTAGTCCAGTTTCCGTTTCGACATTTGCACGGAAAACGAGGGTGCGATTAGTCCAAAGCCCAGAAGGTATTATTTCCCATGGGCATTTATATCATGAATGTGACATTAGCGAACAAATGTGTTACGCAAGCTGTGCTGTGTTACCGCAAGAGACAGATTAGATGAATGAGAATCGTAATAAACGGTAAATGAGATAGAAAGAGGCAAGTATCGTTTCAATTCTAAGGTAGTGAGATTGAGATACAAGAAAGAAAGATAAAGAGATAGAGAGATAGATAAATTCCCAAGTGCACCCTCTCTCTTCTTTCCTTTACCCTGAGAGACATGTGCGATAGGTCGAGTGGAAAGACAAGAAGACTAGTGAGAGAAACAAAGAAAAAGATAAGGAAACAAAATAAGAGAGAGAGAGAGAGAGATGGTTGGTATCGAATTTGTGTCGTATTTACACGAGGAAAACGTTCTAACGCCTTCCTTCCGCTCGGTTCAAAGTTACGCTCGTGTAATTTCACCGAATGGTTTGCAAGACAAATATCGTCGATTTGTTTTACGAGCTAGTAAATATAACGAATTATGAGTTACGTGTTTCCTCTCAGATTGTCCTCTTCCTTTCGCACCATCTGAGAGAATAATTTTTCATTGTGAAAGAAAAAAAGGTAGAAATAAACATACATTATAACATATAACGATTATTCTTGAATTATTCATCTGTGTGTTATCTTGTCTTTCTTTTAAATAAAAACAAAATCAATATCTTAGTTAAATTTTCCGTGATTATATTATATATTTATTATTTATCATTTATATATTTAAATAAAAATTTATATATAAATATATACATATAATTATATATAAATACATAAAAATATGTATTATATTTATATTTATTATATATTAAAATACATTTATGCTGCGTTATTTGTTTTTTCTACAACAACGATCGTTCGGTTGCTTATCGCACCGCTTAGCAGTGCCTTTGTCATCGACACCCGCTTGATAAAGCAAATCTAACATATCTATTATTATTATTATTATTATTATTATTATTAATTGGTATTAGGAACTCGAAAGTTCATTGCTGCAGATACAAAATCCCGCCAGTGTTCTCGTCCCTGAACGCGACCCCTCCATTTGTGATCTTCGTATAGCCTATTTCTTTAAAATTCCGAAATAATATTGTCCTCCCATCTACGTCTCGGTCTACCTAGTGGTCTTTTCCTGTTCTGTATATCTATCAGTATTTTATTCCTCCCCCATGCTCGCCACGTGACCTGCCTACTTTAATCGAGGTAATTTGATGACGTTAATGATGTCCGATTTGTTGTACAGTCGGTGTACTTCTACATTATGAAGTTTTCTCCATTCGCCCATTTCCTCATCGCGTTTTGGACCGAAGATTTTACGAACAACTTTATTCTCGAAGATCCTAAATTTCTTTTCATCCTGTAACGTAAGCGAACACGTTTCGCTACCATAAAGGACTACCAATAGGATGATTGTTCTGTATATTTTGATTTGTTCCTAGACAGCAACCGTAAGCTGAGTAATTTATTGAAATTGCCTAAATTGATTCTTTTCTTAAGTTCTTCGTTTATTTCGTCTAACATATGTATGACGCAATAAATTTAATATTTCAACAATCTTATTTAGCGATGCACACTGAGGCATCGCTTTCCAAAAATTTGTATTAAATTACAGACAGAGTGAGTAAGTAAGAGAGAAAGAGAGAAGAAGATAGAGGTAGTATTCAAAGATACGAACATATTTAAATTATTACTCCGCACATTTTGCGAATCGTCCGCCCACGTTCGAATTCATCGTCCGAAGATCGAGGAGGAAAACGAAGAGATGGTTGGTTGGGTTGGTAGGGGGATGGGATACTGACTATTCCGTAATTTCGAAAGAGAGAAAGAGAGAGAGGAGAGAGAGGAGAGGCGTCGTCGTGCTTTGAATACTGATCGAGCGTAAATTTTGCAGCTTGACTATGGAACCGTTCGAAAACGGAACGATCCCCGAGGTCGGCGAGCGTAACGACTCTTTTCGTTGGGCGCGACAGGTGAGGGTACCCTCATATCTCATTCACGGTTCGAGTCTGGATTTAAAGTTACGCCCGGTGTGCTGTGCAAATAGAGAGTGGTAGGGTAAGGGAAAGGAAGGGAACGGAAAAAAAGGGAAGGAAAGGGAAGAGGAGAAGAGCAAAAGAAGAGAAGAGAGAGGTTCGAAGAGAGGTAGTCGGAAGCTGACTAGAAAGAGAGGTAATGAGAGGGAGGGTCAGAGAGGGAAGAGTGACAGGAAAAGGGTGGGTCGTTCGAGAGGGCAAGGCGAAACCACGAGCCATCGACCCTAGAGTCAGGTTCGAGCTCGTTATACTCTCTCTCTCTCTCTTTCTCTCTCCTCTCCTACAGGATGCACCCAAGTACACACACGCAAAAACACACACAAACATAATACACACACACGTATGCAAACATATATATATTTTCGTACACATATACTCGTCTTTCTCTCCGTATCTCCGTACACAGTTTAGAACGAGACGTGATAGAAGAGAAGAGAGAGAAAGAGAGAGAGAGAGAGAGAGAGAGAGAGAGGCCACATTCGCCGCATGCATACACCGCGTGTACCCACAGAGAACGCGTTTCGTGACGGTGAATGTGCTAGCGTGGTACCGCCCCGACGACCAACGACGTATATCGTGCAGTTGCAACCAACGTTGCGATATATTTATAAAGGATAGAAGAAGATAGAAAGCTGCAAGATAGATAAATAGAGAGAGAGAGAGAGAGAGAGAGAGAGAGAGATAGGGTGAACGAAAAAGAGGAATTGTTCAAAAAAAAAGTTTTACTCTTTCTCGCTGTTTTGACCGTCCCTTGTTTTTTCTGCCGGAGGACACAAAAAGCACGGTACGTCAAAAGCAACCTGCTACCACGATTTCCGTTCTCAACCTAAAACTCCATCCCTTTTCGTTTCTTTTTTTTTATTCTTTTTGTTTGCTTTCTCTCTCTCTCTCTCTCTCTCTCTCTCTCTCTCTCATCTCTCTAACATTTTTTAATTTGTCTTTTCTATTTTGTTTTGAAAAAACAAAAAAATTGTATTTGTTACTATACCATTCGAAATATTTAAAATATCTGTTTCTGTACAATTTACATGTTTATCAAAGAGTTCGATAAGTTTTACGTTATTTATTTATCTGCTTCACTTGCTGTTATGTAGAAACTCGTAACCAGTTAACCGTTATTAATAATATAGAGAATGTTATGGGATATCAATATGGTTTATTATATAAACACATATGACACGTCAAATTCAAATATTGGCTATGACCATTTAGTGTTATCTTTTAATTAGCTTACATATGCGAGTACAAATGTATACGTTTTAATCGTAACACTGGCTCGTGTTAATTTTCCATCGCGATTCCAATGAAATTATTATGCAATTTTAATCGTTAGCAATTTTTTTCAAATTGTTTAAAATTATTACTGTCATATCGAAAGAAAATATCGTAAATAAAATTTAACAATAATCTTAAATAGTCATCGATTTGTTTTTTTTTTATTATTTTCATCGTTAAAGTCAGATGTACATTTAATAAAAAAATTTAATTTTAAATTTATGATGTTACAAACGAATTTTTTAATCGATTAATTGGTACTAGGTCTAGTGTGTATGTGTTATAAAAAAATAAAAAATATATAATGTATGTCTTATCAATACATAACCAAAAAGACTCGGAACATTGATAATCGAGTTGCTAATTTAATCCTTTGAGTGCTGAATACTTTTAACTGAAATGTTTTGTAGGAACGGAATAATTTATTATTAACTAGATTATAATAATAAATTATATTTAATAATTAAAGTTTTTGTTTCTGAATATAATTTAATTAATTAATATGAACATTACATTATATTACATTAATATTAACAAACACGTATATGCGTCGATAGACCACTCTGGTAATTTTTACCAAACGCATATATGCGTCCATAGCACTCTAAGGGTTTAATGAAACGTTCAGAAAGACCAAAACAATATGTTCTGATTTTTTTCACTTGTCCAACTTCCCTATCATATAAAGTTTGTATATATTTTATTTTGTGGATGCAAAAAACAACTAATTGAATTATATTTAAAAAAGTTCATGAAAGACAATATAAATAAAAAAAAAAAAAGAAAGAAAGAAAGAAAGAGGGTAGGGAATTTTAATGTGAATGATAGAATAAAGTCAAGCGTACATTTACAAAAAAAAACCTCTCGAGAGATCTCTCGTTTGCCTAAGTCAACGGAAAAAAAGGGGGAGTAGAGAATGTATGGATCATAGTCACTATTGATGCTATCGGAACGATGCTCTTACATAAGTACATCTTCTTCACTTACGAGGCCTTTTATAAAATCGACCATGAAGATCGATCGATGGATGGATAGTCGATCTCTCTCTTTTTTATCTTTTGCTCTCGTAGGAGACACAAGTTGTTCTGGTCTTTAACGTCATAGCACAGAGAAACAAAGCATCCTCGTGTTGGTATCATATTCGGTCGAAATCAAGCTAGAACTTCTCAAACAAGCGTTCGTATTTCATCGAAGAATGATGGTGTTCATTTTTAAATCTGTCAAAAAGAAGAGAGAGAGAGAGAGAGAGAGAGAGAGAGAAAGAGTGGGTAAAAAGAAAGGGTGGATAGATGGATTACGAGTATAGTACGTTGTTATCGGAGTAGTATGGCATGAATATTAAAAGACGTAAGGTTCATACAGTGCGTTGGTAAGAAGAAGGGCCCAAGAGAAGAAAAGAAAAGAAAAGAAAAAGAAAAGGAGAGAAAATAGAAAAGCTTGTCTCTTTACTTCGTCACTCATAGTCATCGTCATCGTCATATATAGAGGACAAGTTATGCCCATATTCCAGATGGAACACTCACTCATCGTAGTAGGAGTACTATATATGTACTAGCTCGTAAAAAAAATCTTTTACCGAGCTTGTTTCCGGAGCTTGGAATTTCCAGCAGGTTAACGAACGAGGAGTCTCTTCCTTTTTACGACGAATAAACTCGTGTCTTTTCGATGAACGAGGAGGGAACGATCTCTCTTTCTCTCTCATTCACTCACTCTTCCCTCTCATTCTACTTTCTAGTAGCTCGTCGTTCGGATAAGGGGCCGAACGAATGGTAAGGGGTTAATGGATATCGAGCGAGTCATGCCAGACCTCTCTTCATGCTTTCCATCTCGTTCTTTTTTTTTTCTTTCTTTCTTTCTCGATGATTTTCCTTCCCTTCTCTTCTCTTTCTTTCTTTCTTTCTTTCTTTCTTCCTTTCTTTATTTTTCTTCATTCTCTAATCCTTCCCAGTACTTCTCCATTTTCTCGCAAGACCATGAATAAAAAAAAAAGAAAAAAAAAGGAATATAGCTCGCCGATACCAGAATGTCTTTATCGACATCGTGATTATTCGTTACAAACGATAAAAATCCAAACGATTATCCCCCCACCCCTACTCCCACCCCCGCCTCACCCTTTTTTTCGTTTCTTTTTTTTTGTTTGTTTTGCTTTTTTTGTTTTTTTTTCTTTTGCTTTTTTTTTTCCTCTATTTTTTCGCATCGTTTATTCGCATAAAGAGTTCTTCCAATTTTTTTTTTTATTCCCCCGGAAATTGTTCTGAGAGATTTTTAAACGCACCACAATCGCTTAGTAGTTGTTCATTTGTTCTTTTCTCATTTTCTTTTTTTTTTTTTTTTATTCGTTTTTAAGAAAGAGTAAGTAGTATGTCGTTGAAATTTTGCTCGAGACTCGAAATAGCTTAGTTCGTGGAATAATTATCGTCGAAATACTTAATGATTTGCAATGGGAAAATAGTTTGATAAAAGTTTATTAAACGTAGAGAAGAAATCCGTACGAGTCTACAAATTGAATACGTTGTTTTTTTCTTCTTCTTTCGATTCTGGATCATTTTGAGAAGGTAAAGTATGCAGATTCAAAAGTCCTGATTAATACTACCCTTCAATTATTACGATGAGAATTTTGTGAAATATAGTTTCGATGTATAGTATCGTTCAAAAAGTAGTTACGTATATACAGTAAGGAGCATGACTGAACTAATAAAAAAATCACTAGTTTTGTATAAATCTTTATTTATTGCTAAGAATGTAAAAGAATATTAAAAAATGAACATTATAGTAAGTTTTATTACAATTAGAAGTAACATTAGAAATTTTTTCAATAATTAATTTCTCTTCGTTTAGCACTGACAAACAAAATGGATTTACTCGGTTTTGCACCAAATCTAATATTTAGCAATATTTAACCCTTTGCACTCGAAGTTATATTTTTCATTTCATATATTACGAACAACTGACAAAGCAATTTCAATAGAAAAAAATCATCATATTCACGTATTATAAATAAATGAAATATGTGTAATTAAAAGAAAAGTCATAGTTGATATGTTCTAGACTGAATTGAAATTTTTTCAGTTTTCATTTCTTTTTTATTGTCTCTGTAGCGGAGCCGTCGAGTGCAATGGGTTAATATATTTTTTATTTTTAATATCTATATATTTAAATATAATATATATGTGAAGGAAATCCTTATTGACATTATTATCACGTATAATGAGAAACTTCTCATCCCTAGTTATCGTTCATACATTTCAAGTCTCATATCTCCGTGAAATATTAAGACAATCTATAAATTTCAATTTCCTTTTCAAGGGAAAGGGTAGTAAGGGGGCTAATCAATTTTCTTACTTCGATAATCGATAAATGCTAATATCAATTTCCGTCGTACGTCTTCAATTTTACGACGAATATCTAATCGTAAAACGTAACGTTTGAAAATGTTGAAATTTCTTTATTATTTTTTATCAACAGTTATCATCCCTCTATCAAGAATTTCGTTCATTTTACGAGTGTGAGAATTTGATTTCATCGTTGACCGTAGAGGTTGGGTAAAACTTAACGACTAGAAACAACGAATTGTTTTGCAATTTTTTCGAATTATTTTCTCACTTGCGAATTAGATCGTTTGATTCGATTTAACGATATAATTTTTTTTTTCTCTCTACTGTGAACAAATATGACGAATTATTTATTTATCAAAGCATCCATTATCCAGTAACGTTTGTGCTGCTGCTATTGCTGTACTTCTTGATTCATTTAAACTTATTCAACAAAGCTATTTACCGAGATAATTAAAGTACCCCTATACATATAACGCTTATTTTACAACGAAACTTTTGTAAACACATTTATCATGGATTTATTTAATAGCTAATAATGGTAACGAGCACTCATATCATCGATGTGCGTATTATAATACATACAAATAATTCGATGATGCTAATAAACAAAATTGTAAAACATATATTGACGTCATCATTTTTTCTTTCATTTTGTTTTTTTTTTCGTTCTATTTACTTTCAGAATGTATATATATATATTGGTTTAAATATATTGTCGAAGCGTGAATCGAAATTGGTACGATTGAAAAGAAAGTTCGTCCCATTTTAGAAAAGTAATAGTCCTTCTCTCTCTCTCTCTCTCTTTCTCTTTCTCCTTCTCTTTCTTCTCTAGTTGAAAAGTTTCTTTGAGTAAACTTTGCATAACAATTGAAATGCGTCTTACTCTTTTTTTACTCCATCTTTCTCTCAAAATACATTCTGTTAGAAAACTATTTAATTATGCCAAGTCGAAATTCTACAAGTTATCAACATTGTTTCTGCCCCAACCCCCACCCCCACCCCCACCCCCTTTCCTTTCTTGTTAGGAAGAGATGACGGCATCGAATTCGTTATACGTTTTTGCTTGATGAATTATTGTCCCAACAACTTTGTATGTACGTATACATGTATGTTTTTGTATGTACAGTGAGTAGTATTCCTTAAAATAGTTAACACTTTTATGTGCTCTCACTAGGGTTTTGCTTGAAAATAATTGATATATTGTGTTTAAGATGAGAACAAAATTTTTTAATAAATACATTATTATATGTTAATTACATATTTAATGAATTTAATAATAATAATAATAATAATTGAATAAAATGAATTTAAATTGAAAGCTTTTCTAACGAGTGAGAGAACCAACACGTGAGATTTTTAATAATGGGTGTTTTTCGTAAATTACTTTTGTATTTATTTAAATCACTTGTTATAAATAAAATTGTTGTAAATAAAAATCAAAATATGCAACATATAGTATATTATATGAAATAATTATTTTATACGAACGCCCACGTACTATTTTTCTTCGAATTAATTTATCAAACTTAGATTTCATTTAAATAACTTGTTATTAATAAAAATCAAAATATTATATCATATAATATATTATATGAAATAATTATTTTATACGAACACATAGTTGTCTTCGAATTAATTCATTCAATTTAGGTTACATTGTAAATGAATTTGACTTTCACGATGAATATTACTTGATCGTTGAAATACTATTTTTAAGATAATTAAAAAAGATTGTTGAAGAAGAGAAGAAGAATGTATTATTAATTATAAGATATAAATAGATATAGTTTCAAAAGATACAAATCTACAGTATCAAATCATTGAGATAATAATTACTAATAGATAATTACACACTATTATTTTCTATCCCTTTTTTTTTTTGTTGAGTTGTTCCTATAGCAAATGAATAAAAAGAGAAGTAATTGGTGATCGTGAATGATGTCGAAGGTTGGGTTGACGTTCGAGAGTACGAGTAAGTATAAAACGTGTACGAGGCTGCTGATTGTAGTAACCCGGTGGTGCTTTAAAGCTGACGATGAAAGGCGATCTCGACGAATAAAAATAAACGCTTCGACAACGATTCACTTCGTTCTCGACCAACTGCCGTGCTATCGTCGTCCACTAAAGAGAAAGAAAGAATGAGAAAGAGTGAGAGAGAGTGAGAGTGTGTGAGAGAGAGAGAGAAATGTTTTTAAAGAGGGACGACCGATTCACTAGAAAATGGAGTCTGCGTTACGTTTCGAAGGGCACAAGGTCGTTTTCTTCTTTGCTTCTTTCACCGTCGATCGTCGATCTTTCCTGTTCTCTCGCCACCACCATCACCAACACCCCCTCCTCTTTCTCTCTCGATTACTCTTTTTCTGGCATTTACACGTTCTTTCTCCCAGGAAATTGCTCTTTCTTTCTTTCTTTCTTTCTTTATTTTACTTTATCGCCCGTGAAAACGTGAGAGACCACCAGAGATCGCGAAATCTTAATTCACAATGTATACTTGAAAAATGATGAAATGGTTTGCTCTTTCTTTTCTTTTCTTTTTATTACTGTTAAGTTTTCTGTGGTTATGTTATATATATATAAAGAAAACCATGTCGGTTTTAGAGTGCTTTTCTTTAGTATATTTAATTTAGTATTTATATTATATGTAACACTAGAAATTACAACTAGCGATAGTAAAGTAATACTTATTTTTAATTATAATATATTTATATTTTAATTACATTTTACTATATTAGTATTTATTATTTATAATTATATAAATAATTATATAATATTATTATTATTTTTATATATTATAAAAGTATATTCATATATATTATCAAATTATATATAAAATTATATAATAATTATATAAATAATTATATACAATATAATTATATTAACTATATTTTAATTAAAATAATAATTATATTAATAGATTAATAATTTAAATAGTATAGTAATACTTATTTACTTAGTAAAGTAATAAAGGCTAATTATAAGATAAAGACTTTAATTGTTGTTTCTTGTTTTGTTATTAATGATAGTGAATCTTTTGTTAATTCTTTAAATGTTGTAAATATTGTAGATAAAAAACTTGGTTTTTTTTAGAACAACGCAACTTAGTCTTTATTTCTAAAGCCAATATATCAAAGATCCAAAAACCAATTAGAAACTTATTATATATATTTATTTATTATTATTATTATTATTATTTATATGCCGTGCCTTTGTCATCGACACCCGTTAGATAAAACAAATCTAACATACATAATTATGATGCAATAAATTTAATATTTAAACAATTATTATTTCGTAATCTTTCGATACTCTTTTATATCTTAAATTGAAAATTTCATATATAATGAATGTATGCAAGTGAGCTATGGTTGTATGTGTGAAAAGAATAATTTTTATTTATTTGTTTGTTTAGAGACACTCCAAAGAATTGTTAAGAAAAAAATCGACAATTATTTCGTACAAATAGTACAAAAAAAAAATAGAAATTATAATACATCCAACAGACTAAAAGTTCATCTCATATGAATTTAAAAAATACAATGTTCCTACATCAGAATAAACTATAATTTTTTATTTAAAGTTATATGAAGTAGTATTCATGTTTATTTACAGAACTGTAGTAGGCATAACTTTTATATAATTGAATTACAAAAAAGAAGTTTTAACAAATTGCGTTAAATTGCTATGTTTGTTCATCCAAACAGAAAGATAATACAGAGGATGTAGCAATGATTAATTTAGTACTCGTACAGTTTCTTCCATGATTATTATAAATATGATATTAGGAAAAGGTATATTTAAGTTAGAAATTTTCAAAGAAAATTTTCTCGAAAACGAAACCTTTGAAAATGTTATTTCTATTTTTTGATTTATTCTAACATATAGGATAATTCTCTATGTGTGTGTAGTTATACTCGGTATAAAGTGAATTCATATATAGGAAAAGAAAGGTTTGTCGTGTGGAAAAAGACAAAGCTTTTCTTCGAACGATAAAGTATGAGATTCGCCGAAAGGAAGATAGGTAGATACTTCATAGAAAGGAAGTTTTCAGACAAACGCTGAGATAGAAGTAGAAGAAGAAGAAGAAGAAGAAGCAGAGTTTCAAATGGACTAAGAACGATATTCGTGAAAATGTAAAAGGAAAACCTAAAAAAGATCGTACTACTCTTTTACGATGCTAGTGCAACGTGAAACTTAGAAAATGTTTCTTTTTTCGTTTTCTCATTTCTTTTTATATATTTTTCTGTATTTCTTTCTTTCTTCCTTTACGTTCGTCGTTTGTAATCGCTCGTCTCTGGACAATCCAATTCGACTATGAGAGGAAAAGTTATTAAATTTTACGATACATACGAATAATATGCGATCTTGATACTCCACGAACATTTTCCATTTCTTCGTGAACATAACAAAAACCTTTAGTTGTGACGATTCAAGAATAAAATGGAAAATAAGAAAATGATTTTATTACAAAAGCAAGACAAAATTTATATGACATTCATATACCGTAAAAAGTGAATTTTCTTCATAAATTTCACAAAGATTTTAGAAAATCATAACGCGTTATTAACAATCCTTTTCAAATTCACGACTAATGTAAGTTTCTACTCGTTAGATGCTTGCTCGTTGTGTTTAAATTCGCAAAACTAAGACAGGGTACGAAGAAAACGGTAGATGAAATTCTCTCCAGGTATAACACTTGCAATCATTTGTTTTCTCTCTATTTCATTCACCCTCTTTAACCTTCCTCCCCCCACCCCTTTTCATCCTTTTCCGTTCCGTCACCGTCGTAGTGTGTTTTGTTACTCGAGACTGCGATGTATCTAAATCGCTTTTCCACGAGTTTCCGCTCGTGCAGTCGACTATTCATCGTCTTCCTTTGTGTATCGCGTAGTTCCCATCTGAAGGCTAGCTCACAGTGAAAAGTTACTTTTCTTCGAAACCATTAGACAAGTTTCTCAAGTTGTTGCTGAATTTTTCTCCTTTCCGTTTCCCCTTTACCTTTTTAACCGTCTCTATCTTGAATCTACAATAGTCGATCCTAAAAATACGATTGAAATTTGGGCAAATCGATATAAACGTTCAAGTTGTGTTGTGTTGTGAAAACCGATCGATAAAATAAAAGCAAAAAATTTGAATGAAAATAGGGTGTTTCAAGATCATCGAAGGAAATGAATGTAAATGCTAGAAAGATGGATGAAAATCGAAGTATTATGTTATATATATATAATACATTGTGTATATCCACGTTTGTATATACATGAATGAATTTCTAGGACGCAAGTTATCCTTTTTCTTATCCACCTTTTACCCATTTGTTTACTTCATTTTTTTAGACTAGCTTTAAACACAGCCTTCCCTTGTGTTTCACGAAGATCGGTTCATACTTCGACTCGAACTGGCTACGAATCAGTTTTCCTCGAGTTTATATTCATAACGAATAAATTATTCTGCGGACTGATGGTACTGGGAGAGCCCATCGGGATGGATATATGTATATATTATATAATATGTAATATATGTATATATATATACATACATATATATGTCGTATATATGGAGGCTCGTCACGTCACCTCGCATTATCCACATAATCGGACTACGTGCCAACGCGAAAGCTCGCGTTTCTGTCGTTCCATCTTTTCCTCTATCCTTTCACGACCATCCCCCCTCTCCTATTTTTCCACCCCCACTTTTTTCTCCACTTTTCTCTTTATCCATTTTTTCTTTTCCTTTTCCCTGTCATTTTGTCTCCTTTCTGTTCTTCGTTTAACTCTTCGACCGAGCGTATCCTTCGATTCCCTTCCTCCCACCCTTTTACCCTTCTTCTTTTCATTTCCGATCACCCCGTACCCCGAGAAATAAATCTGTTTCACGGGACGATAATTTTCAACGTGAAATGAATCCGAGTAGGGGGACACTTTTTATACTTTCGTTTTAAGATTTCGAAGCACGTATGCTCAAGTTGGTCCGTTTTCTTTTTTTTTTTTTTTCGAGATTATTTCTTTTTCGGGGAGTACTTTACAAGTTCGACGAGATTATTGCAACTTTGTCTCTTTGATAAAAAGATTTTTTTTTAAATTTTATTGATGATAATTATCGAAAACTGACACACGACATCATCTAAATATTATTTTATAAAATATAAGTATTTCTAATTATTATTACATCTTATTATAATATAATAATATTATATTTTATATTACTTAAAATATATTGTATATATTATATAATATATAATAATATAATATGTAATAATAATATTATATATCCTAATTTATATTTTATATTATATCTTAATATAATAATAATATATATTATTATTAATATATCTTAATTATCATTTTTCAATATATAAATTAGTTTAAAGCGCATAAAAGTTAAGTTGAATTCAAGTTTTTGTTTTTTTTCGAGTAGAAATTTGATTACTTATTTATATTAATTATTATTATTATTATTATTATATCAGAGTTATTACAGTAAGAAAACAAGTTTATTTTTAACATTAATTTATTTTATTTTCTCTAATAAAATTAATATCATCTTTCCAATATTCTTACAATCCAATAACTTTTTATCGTTACTTATAATTTGTCAACATGTCGTTTTAAATTTCGTACGACTATTATTAATCTCCCGTTTTTAAGTGTCGTAATGGGAATGAAGAAACTACCTTCTCCCTTTCGAAATTAGGCGAGGCATTGTGTGTGTATGTGTGTGTGTGTGTGTTTCACATACAAGCTATTCAATTTTAAAAGGATGATATAGCTAGACGACCTAAAAAACTTACGGATATGATGGGCGCGTTAAAAGAGCGCGAATGGTTCGTCCACTCGACGCTAATTCTCTTCGTTTCATCATTTCTCTTCTATCCCCCAGCCCTACCCCAACCCGTTCTATCCCAATCCTTTACAAAAGCACGTAGACCGAAGGTTTACTTAGCTATTAAAATATTCCATTAACGCGCTCACCTAACTCGTGGAACTGGAGAGCATGTACCAGGAGGATAAGAAGAAGAAGAAGAAGAAGAAGAGGAAAAGGAAGATACGGGGAGGGGGGGGGGATGAAGTACGAAATTGGCACGAAAGGAAACGTTGCAAAAGGAGCTTGCTTATTAAGGATACCTACCTGCTGCACCACCTCGTGAAGGAAACGTCGCTTAAATTTCAGAACGTCGTTTCACGAAATACTCCGTCGTTATCGTTAATACTAGCCCCCCCTTCCACCCCGATGAGATTAAAGGCTTCCGAGATTTGAGAGATGTCGAGTCTGAATTGTTCGCAATTAGTGATACGAACTCAGTTGAGATTTATCTCTGTCTCTTTCTTTTTTAAATCTTTTTTTCCTATTTCTCTCTCTCTCTCTCTTTTTCCGTCGCCTTCAATTCTTTCCCCCTTCCCTTCTCCCAAGTCCAAGCAGCTCTGATTTCTTCTGTACTCTCAGACCTGACTTGAGTTTCTTTAAGAAGAATTCGAAAGAGAAAAACTCCGCTGTTAGGAACGGTAGCTTTCTTAACTGAAAGCTCGAAGATCTTAACAAGAAAGCTTCTTAGACGCGTCTTGCGATCGTTTATTGGTTGGTTGTTTTTTTTTTTTTATTGTTCTAAAGACCGACCAATCGACCCTTTTCCAATGGGAAGAAGGAGAAGGTCTACTACGACCACTACGTATATAATTTATCGTCGGCGTAAAGGTGCAACAACAACAGAATGCTTTCTTCCAACTCCTTTGATACCCCCTTCTTTATTTTTTTTGTCTTTCTTCTCTTTTCTTTTTATTTCTCGTAACGAGCCCTTCCCTACGAAAGCGTTAATTGATCCGAACGAAGAAAGGTGGCTACCATGGGTCTTTCGTTCGTTCTTACGTAGACGGTATTTAAAATATTCATTCTCTTTATCTTTTCAAATCTAATGACGCGGTTTATATTTGACTCCGAAAGAAAATAAACGCTTGTTTGCTTACCTACACTACACTACCTTATCCTACCTTTATTTCGTGATAATTAAGTAATCGATTTATATATATATATATAATATAAAGTTTTTTTAATTTAGCTTGTATTTATTTTTTCTTTTATTTAACTTTTCACCGTGAAATATTTAACGACGCTAATAGTCGTCAGGTGTCTCGATGAAATGTATAAATAGATATCCAATTGTGATATCTCTTTTTCTCTCTCTTAAATTCAATGAACATAGTCCGGTTATTTTTCACAAAAATCGTTTACGAGAATTAGTTGATAGATAACAATCGAATATTTTGTGTTCTTTAATTTTACCTGTTGTTAACACGTGTCATATTCAATGGAATACGATATAACTCGTTTATATATATATATATATATATATATATATATATATTTATTATTAGACATTTGTCAAATATTATTTTTCGATATTTTAACGATAAGTATCGTAAAGTTTTCGTAAAATAAAATATGTCGATTTACTAGGTTGGTTGCCTTTATTTCACAAATTAGATTTTCACGAACGTGTCACGCGTGTTCGGTGTTATCTCGTTTCCAGTATGCGCTCGAGCGAAACTTTTAGGAACACTATCGCACGTAACTGAGAAACACACGGACGACGTTTCTCACTTTCTATCGCGTTTCACAAGCTCGCAAAAGTTGAACCAAAGCGCAAAGCTTTGTTGTATCTCCCCCTGGTTCCTTTTCGACGTATGCTTAAAAGGGTACGTTATTTGTTGTAATTTGTTACATTTAAAACGATATCAAACTGCTTTGCAACTTCACTGTTTGTTTTTCCATACAATTCGATTCAAAGTTATAACAACTTATTATAATTTTCAAATATGAAATTTATAATTATTCTATGATACATAAATATATATATTTATTTCGATTTTACTCGTGAGAATCTGATAAAAGATTTTTGAAAATTGTGTGACGTTACGGGATGCCGTCAAGCTTAAAATAGTTTCGACGTATTCCATCTATCATGCAAACAAAACCGACAAGTACGAATTCCAAAACGGAAAGTATTTCTCTCCTTCCCTCTATCTATCTATCTATCTATCTATATATATATATCTATCTATCTACCTATCTATCTATCTTTCTCTCGTTCACATAGAATTTCGGTAGGATTGGGTCATTGATTCGGCAGGAATTTGATACTCGCGTGGTATAGGAAACGATCGATGCACGTTGCAAAAGCCTCATCGCGCGATCCCATAATACGAAATGCATACACAGATAGTTAATTTTCCGTAAAAGTATAATAATTTGACGTTAAATGTAAACAAACAGTACTGTACGTGATTGAAAGGAAATATAATGTAGTACAAAACTTACCAGCTAATATTAAGAATCGGGCCATCATCCTTCTTAAGTTCCTGTTATTGGATTTGACTGATTAACTTTGTTATTTTCCTTCTTCCCTCCCTTTTCCTTTTGATAGTCTTTCTTCGAATTGATTCCAAACGAAACAGGTTCCAATCAAGCTGATATTTTGACTCTCCACTCTATCACGACGACACCAGCGTGATGATCACCACCAATGGGAAAACCTTGTCCATTTGTCTTATAATAGTTCACTCCCAAAATAATTTCATTTCTATTTCGAGAGTAGAAGAAAAATTCGAGAATTGTCGTGAATAATACGACGACATTGACGAAATGACGTTGAATGAATCCGAGCACGGACGCAGAGTATCTCGGAGAGTATCATCCGGCCGTGATGGAACACGCACGCGGGACCGATTACGGGATCGTATATAGGCGCGATATTATCTCGAGATCGAACTAAATTCACGACAGTTAAAACAACGTGTCGTTTAAATCAATGAGAAAAATGATACAAAATCAAAGATTTTTTAACGAAAAAGAAGAAAAATAAAAAAGAAAAAAACCAATTAATCTCTTCGAAAATAATAAACTTCTTTGCAGTTTCCACTTTCGTATCGTGCCTTTCAATGGGAGTTCAAAAAATGGCACGCGTAACGTCGGACCACGGTTCTTGCACGACAACACGGAGAAATGATAGAAGAAAAAATTCACGTTGTACATAAACCCCGGCGAGAAGACGCGACGTGAAAGAAACCGAGAATGAACGTACGAACGACGATCAAACGCGTGCGAGAAAGATAACGAAAGTACGGATAAGGAAAGATTAAATGAAAGAGAGAGAGAGAAAGAGAGAGAGAAAGAAAGAAAAATATAAAGATAGAAAGAGAGAAAGAGAGAGAGAGAGGGTAAAGGAGAGTGGATTCTCACGGTGTGCGAGAGAAAACACGGCGCGCGTCCACCCTCGCGAAAGTCTTTGGCCTCCGGCACCGCCGGCCACGACTGATCCGCGCCGGGAAAGCCCCGCGAGTGTTAGGGGCGCATGCGTCCAATCGTATCCCCTCTCCAACCTTTGCTATCCTTCTTCAACCCCATCTGCGAACACCCTCTACCCTCTTTCACTATACCTGTTTCTGTCTATCTCTCGGTACCTATACCCAACAGAGCGTCACCTTCTTTCGTATGGAGAAGGGGTTCCTAGCGAAGAAGGGGTGAGTTCAGAGTGAACAGAAGAGAAGAGAAGAGAAGAATGAAAGGGAGGAGGACGTGCGCGGTCGTTGCACGCACCCTCCTCAACTCTCTATCTCTTTCTTTCTCTCTGCATATCTCTCTCTCTTTTTCTTTTCCTCTCGGAGTTAGAGGAACCCTTCGGCTGACTTTCCGAGATGGATGCGTGCCTCCCGTAAGCGTGGATCGCGTGCGCGCCCGCCAAATCGTTTCGCGAATACATGTGTGCTCGCTTCCTTTTCTATCCTACCAGTTTTTCTCTCTCCCTCTCATATCTATGTACTCCCTTTCGCGTTCATTTTCGAGAGGAAACTTTTCGTCGATCCTACACAACCGCCTCGTCGAGCTACCGATGTTTTTTTTTCTCCGGTCTTTCTTTTTACGTTTTGTTGTTGTTTTTTCTTTTTAGTTAGAAAGAAAAGCAAGGATAGTGTAACTGAGAGAGAAGGGTAGGTCGTTCCGGGCGCGTTGAACCGCCCGTACTTTTTTTTAGGGTGGGTCAGGGAACTTGCGAAGGACCGAGCATGTACTCGGTGGAAGAGGTGGAAAGGTCGCGATCGTTCATCGGTTAAAGGTACTACCCCTTCCTTCCTCTGACTATTTCGTTTGTCTTTCGAGTATTCCGTTTACGTTAGTTCATCTGAGCTCTCTACTCACATTGCATCTTTCTTTTTGCCTTTCTCTCTTTCTGTCTCCCGTTCAAAGGACTTCGAAACGTTGAGAGTACGGATTTATCTTATTTCTAAATGAAATCCGTGCTTATAATAATATACCTAATATTTGTTCTTCTATATGATATATATATGTGCAAATATTTATCTCTGTCATGGCTCCTATATAAAGAAAATATCGATGACAATATATATATATATCTTTTCAACAGGACGTAGTAATATCGTATTTTCTGTAGAAAGGTCTCTCTATCTCTGTATTTATTTTTATTTTTATCCTACCTCGTCGTCCTGGTCTAACTTGTATACCTAGTATGTAAAACGATGGATCGATATACCGGAATTAACGAAAACGATTTTAATCCCATCGACGCAACCTTTCTCTTGGAGAAATATTAACAAATTACCGCGTTGAATTTCGTGCGATTTATTAATTAGTCGCACTCGACCTCTTTCCGACCTTTCCGTTCTTCGTGTTGGTCCACTTTTATCCCACTCATGACTTTTCTCCCTTCTCCCTTCCCAATATTCTCTATTGTACGTTTTTGCGTAAAGTATTGTCTTTCGAGTAAAGTGGGATTGGTAAAATCCTGGCGCAGGTGCTGGGCGCAAAAGGAACAAATGAGTGTGTATGTGTATGTGTGTTGTATTTAGCTCTTTAGAAAGTATTTAAGTTCAAACAAAACTTCTTGTTGTCGTTTTGATATCCACTCACGAGAAATAGATTTAAGTTATCGAGAAAAGTTTCCTTCTCAACGTTTCTCGTAATTCCTTGTACTTTTTAGATCGTCGAATCAAGCTTGATGTTTTTATTATGACCCCTAGGGGATTTCTAGTAGCTTCTAAATGGGAAAAGATATATGATCGTTGGAGAATAATCTGAATAGAAAGTTTGCTGTTCGTAAGCGGTAGCGAGTCACGCGAATGTATCATGAAATATATCAAGCTCCTGTTAGATTTGTCACGATTGTTTTCCAACACAGAAATATATCGTATATATATATATATATATATGTATGATGTATCTGCGTAACTTATGGAAACAATTAATAGTTAGCTAACATTAATTCCTCTGTAAGAGTCAATAATCGATTTTTGAATGTATTGAAAGTTCGGCTATGCCTTATGTCTCAACAATATTGATAAATAAAGTTAGACATTCTATACAAGATGGGATGTCTGCCAAAGAGAAAGAGATAGAAAGAGAGAGAGAGAGAGAAAAGTTTTGACGTTAAACGACTGGGGAGTTTGCAAGCGAACTCAAACTATGAAAGGAGAGAGAGAGAGAGAGCTATGGGGATGAAAAACAGGAAAAAGAGAAAGAGGAAAGAAAAAGAGAACGGACAGAATTTGCGTCGAGGTAGAGCTTGATGGTGCCCGGAGACGCGCGCACGAAAACGAAACGAAATCCTTGGTACGAGCGAGATGGGACTATTTTAAGGGGTAACATAGACTACTATGGTGGTGGGAGGGAAAAGGAGAAGGTGGAAAGCGAGATAGATACCGAAAGAGAAAGAGAAAGAGAGGGAAAAAGAATGAGAAATATAGACAGTGCATCCCTGGCAGAGAGATGCAACGACTGCGTCCGAGCACGTCGTTAAAATCCGACCCGGGGCTACGGATTCCGAGTCGTCTACTGGTAGCAACCCCTCTTCGGCGTCCTCGACACTCTCTGCACCCTCCAGCGGCGGTCTATCGCACGGTACTCGTTCGACTATTGTTTCGTCAAGTGCGACGTAAAAGACTCGAAGATCCCCCCATTGTACCGGCTATTAAGGCTGTTGTCTTGGTCGTTGTTTCTCTCTCTCTCTCTCTTTCTTATTCTTGTTCTTGTTCTTCTTCTTCTACATTGGCTACTTCTCTCTTTCTTTCTTTTTCTATCTTACTCTATTTCATTCCCAAGAGAATCGCCCTTCCAGCATCCTCGCAAAAAGGGGGTAAGAAGAGCAGTTTGTGCAAATTCAAATTTGTCCCTAGGTCACGTTACCATGTAGAAGCGAATTAAGGGTCGAACGAGGAAGCAACACTTAATTTCAACGAGTTGGGAAACACACTATGGATATTCTAGGACCTTCTTCTTTTTACGTCTCCATGGACCCACTCATTTTTTATGTATCTCAAGTATAGGACCAGTCGGGCTTTAAAGTTGGATATGAAATGCATATTCGTTTGACCGGTCTATCGTTTCTTTCTTGTCCTCGTCGTTGTCATTGCCATTGTCATTGTCGTAGTTTTAAAAAGCTCGACTACACGGCAGTAGATTCGCTCTCGTATGTACGGCACAAATAACAAGTCCTTTGTTTGAAAAATTGTTCCCCACCCCCACCACAACCACCACCAGCAGTAGCAGTGCTACCCGCTGCGAATCGGTCTCTCCCCATTTCTCTTGTGTCTCGTCGAAACTTCATACCTTTTCTTCTTTTTTTTATTTTTATTTTAATTTTTCGTTTCGTGTTTATACTTCTTTCTCTCTCTTATTCTTTCCGTTTCTTTCTTTTCAGATCCCTCAACCCATCACCCTCAACTTCTCATCCTTTTACCCTTCTCTACTTTTTCGCCGTAATACGTTGACGTAAATCAAGCTCGACGAAGTAACGATAATTCCTCCCTAACTCTCTCTCTCTTTTGACGTTACTCAAGCGTACAAAATTGGCGTAAACAACAAGGTCATTCCCCTTTTCATAAAAACACTCTTCTGTATTCGATGTCTATAGATGCCGTTTATTTCGATTTCTTTCTCTTTTTCTCTTTCTATTTGTCTTTTTTTTTCTTCACCATAAGAAAGTTTTAAAATGTTCTTCAACATTGGAATGACACTAATCGTTTGTACGTTTCATGTTCCACCATCTATAATCAAGTTTGGCATCCTTTGGTAGAAGATCCGCGCGTTCGTGGCATTTCTCGATAAGTTCCGTGGAAACAGAATTGAGAGAGAGAGAGAGAGAGAGAGAGAGTAAATGGGATTAGAGGGCGAGAAAGGTAGAAGAGAGATAGAGAGTAAAGCCCGTAGCAAATTGGTTGGGTAATCGATGCCGGTCTTGGAATTCCATCTTGAGATCAGACGTGCATCGTTTAATTAGAGTAGGTACTCTACCTAGGTACGTGAAAATCGGGGTATACTTTATAAGCGATAACTATTTTAATTGTTATACTTGACTTTGATAAATTTTCATGATAATTTTTGATAGTATTTTTTTTTTTTATTTATGTATCGAATCTTTTTTATGTTAAATGCCACTTTTTTCCAGACAATCAAATCACAATACAATTTGAGCTTGTTATCATTCGTCGTTGGATAAGTTGCTAATTAATAAATTGATATAATATATTTATAAATTTAGATAATGATTTTCTATGTGATCTCAATCGGTTAATGGTCATATACGAATATCCAATTGCAAATATAGTCAAGCTGGTTAACGTGGTTTTCCTATAACGAAATCACCGATAAACTTGTATGTATTGTACTATAGCTAAAGGGGGTTTGCGGAGAATTGTATTTCACTGTGAGAATTATGGTACTAAAAGAGAAAGAGGGAGTGAACAAGAGAGAGAGAGAGAGAGAGAGAGTGAACACGTACCCAAAACCTCAATAACAGATCATAAAACATTGAGCCTGTAGCATCGCTTATAAAATTGTTTCCAAAAAGATAAAACATATTAATTAATAATCATCGATTTGTTTAATTATTATTAATTTAATTACCAAAAAGAAAGTCTCAGTGTTGAGAAAAAAATGAAGGCTCGATTGGTTAAAGAAAAAATTAGGTTGTGTTAATAATATTAAGTGCAATTACATTTGACTAGTGCATCGGTGCATTCACATAAAAAATAAGGTGATAACAGATCGAAAAGTATTATACCATATGATTTTTTGGTTTCTTTATCATTTTATTCTATTTTTACTTAACAAAATAAGCAATAATCTATTCCAGTTCTTTTTAAAAATCACCGTATATAATATATACATTTTAATATATATATATATATATATTTTTGACCAGGATACACAGAGAATAAAATATTATTCAATTATTTAAAATGTATTTAACTCTATACGTTCTCTGATTTCATTTCAAGCGTAAATAACCTTTTGGTTATTTTATACACTTTGTTATAGGTTGTAGGTGAAATCAGTCAGACGTTAACGATTGCTAATCGAATTGTCGATGACTCCAGAAACAATTATTTCTATTGTATAGACCGATAGTCGTGAATTGGAAAAAAAATGTTCACGTGTAGTAGTAAATAGTTATAGTAGGAGTAATTTGGACAATAGATTAACGCGTCGTTTAAGGATCGACACGAAAAGGAGTGTCTAGGATAAACGAAGGGAAACTTGAGCAATATCGAAAACCGATTCGGTACTCTTGCCAATGATAAAAGAGGACCATGACGAAGGTGGCGAGTAGTATTAGTAACTAGTAAAAGGAAAATCGGTAGACCGTTTGTTCTGCGATTTGATGGAATTGAATACTTAACTAGATAAAGACGACAAAATTTGGTAGGTAGTAGAAGGATTAAATTTGTTTTAAAATTGAAAGCACTTCGCATACCGTTGCTCGTAGACGACGTCGAAGACGACGATGACGATGTGGATGAAATCAACTACGACGACGTGGAGATAGTAGTGGTGATGACGTTTCAGAGAAAAAGAGAAGAGAAAGAGAAAGTGCTACTCTTTCTTCAGGAAGCGACAGATGCAAGAGCAAGATAGACCACGATTCCGTAGTGTGGGGAGGAAGGGAGGGAGGCAAAACGACTACGTGAAGGGTCATAATTAAATTCAGATTTCACGAGAAAAGATGAAAAAAAAAAGAGAAGAAAAAAGAAGAAAAGAAAGAAAGAAAGAGAAGCTTCACGGCGAAGAGAAAGAACCTGAAAGATGAGAGAAAAGAAGAACTGGGGTTGGTTGGTTGGTTGGGTGGCTCTTTGGAGAAAAGAAAGAAAGACGAACAGAGATAGGAAAGACAGAGAGAAAAAAACAGACGTTCAACGTAAAAGAAGGAAGAAAAGAAAAAGGTTGGATCTTACGATTTCTGAGATATACGAAAGTCCTTAGAGAAGTATGCGTCGTAGTAGTCTTCCTCCTCCTCCTCCTCCTCCTCCTCCTTTTCCTCCTCAGATTTATCCTCGTCTTCGTCTTCGTCTTCGTCCTCGTCGTCGTCGTCATCGTCGTAGTCGACGTTCCCGTAATTGAATTAAAATTTGAATCGTCAGAGGAATGAGTGCCTTAAATGGCAACTGGATGAAGACGAAGAAGCAAAAGGGAGAAGGTTGGAGTTGGTATTCAAGGATCTATTCCCTCCTAGGTAGCCTTTCCTCGATTTCTCCATTCGCTGTTATGCGCGAAAGTATACAAAGAAAAATAGAGAAAGAGAGTAAGAGAGACAAAACGAATTTCTTTTCGCACCAACGAAAAGAATATTTCGACAGACAACTCTCTCTCTCTCTCTGTTCGCAAGAGATAGCAGCCAACTCTGTTCGTATCGTTCTATATATATATATATTACACCAGCTACGTAATCTATAGAAACGTTTCCACCGTTTTCGCGATGTGCATCGAATTGGGTATTCCCCCTGTTTGAATTCGGTCAGGATTTTAAATCACGCTTGGTCGGTGCAAAAAATTTGTCGCTTTTTATTCTCAATTCTGTGCAGAAATTTTCTCTCGGACAAAGAAAATATATAATATAATATATATCTTTCTTTAAATGAATTTTCAGATACCAACGAACTCAAAGTTTTTCTTTCTAAGTTGAGAAATAAAAAATGTGCAAAGGTAAGCTAGTTTTTGGAACGCAGTTATTTTTTTTTTTGGGGGGGGGGGGAACTTCTCGTCCTTGTAAGTTGAACGAGACTTTTTTTTTCCCTTTTCTCTCTTGTCTTCTCGTTTTTTATTTCATCCAAGTTCGACTCTTTTATCGAAACGAGCCAACGCAAATGCCACTCTGACGTCCACTTTGACACGTTTCTCCATCACCCTTAAAAGTACCCATCACCTAGAGCTTTTCAAAGACTCGATATCGTTGATCACACTTACTTATATTAGCTGACATGAGTGACAAATAGGATAAGCATCGTTAACTGATTATTATTATTATTATCATTATTTGTTCATACGTGAGCACCCACGCTAGAATCGTTTGCGTAGGTGTGTATGCTCACACAGACATATTGATTATTATCTGATCGTGAAACGACGTGTAATGGAAGTCTTGGAAGATTAATAAAGATTATAAAATATTTACTATATATATTTACCTTCATTGTTATTCTATTTTTTCACCGTAATGAAAAAGAAGCACCAAAAATGTTCAAGTATTTCGCGAGAGGTAAATAACAATGAACTTTCAGAGAGATAATCGCACGAGCGAGCGATATCCAGCATGGTTGTGTCGGAAAGAAAGGAAATAATGGAAGAAACAAAGAGAAAAGTTTTTCGTTTGTTTGACGGAAAGTTACTTTAGGTACTAAGTCGTAAGTTTTTCTTTTCCACTTTAAGCTTATCTTTTCCTTAAGGTAAAGTTTGCTCGTGTTGTACCGTACCTTACCCGATGGAATTCACTTCGGATAATTGATAATGTAAATATCAAAGAAACGTGATAGCAGTTTGTGGATGCTACTATTTATAACAATAAAATATAACTTTTAATAATATTATATTTTCTTTAGTTTTATCAATTAATTCAAAGATTAAGCCGATTGAACGCGTGAACACATAACGTCTGATTAAAACGACGGACGAGAAAGGTTTATTTCTACAGTGGCACATGGTTCGGTAAATTGGGTTTTCAGATGATCAAAGCTGGCATAATCGTCGAACGATGTCACTTTGAACGCGTCAGTTGTCATATACTGCGCGTTAAACTGACGTTGAAAATTAATTAGTTTCATTACCGTCGTGGCTGTGCAAAGGCAAATAACTGCTATCATCAGTTAAGAGGTTACCATGCGATTTATCGAACATTCGAATTACAATCAAATTTTATTTAATTAAATCCTACGATAAGAAGAGGAGCATGGGGTATTATATATACATATTTTGAAAATAATATTTTCTTCTAAATTTTCTATTCTCAATGGAATATACTATATTTCCTAGTTTATTTCAGCCAGGTCATTAAGCCGCGAGCTTGTAAAAAGAAGATCCGTGAAACTTTCAATCTTGCGAACAATCTCCGTTTCTCCTTTTATTCAGTCGCCTATACTTTTCCTCTCTTCCTTTATATCTATCTTTGTTTCTTCCTTTCTTCTCTCTCTCTCTCTCTCTCTCTCTCTCTATCTATCTATCTCTTTAATTTTTACATTTTTCTCTCTTGACTAGCAACGTTTCTTTTCTTGTGAAAAAAAAAATAAAAAAGAAAAAACTGACGCGATAAACTTCCTTCCACGGACCGTAGGAACTTGAAGAGATTTACGATGTTCTTGGTATAATTAAAATATATTTTTATTTATAATTATTCTCGTTATTTATCTCACAATCTTTTGTATAACGTAATAATATTTCTTCTAATAAGATTATTCAAAGTAAGTATGAAAATATGACGAAGTAAATATAGTGCAAAAAAAGACATTTTCAAAAGTATTCTATACACGGAATGGGTTGTTGTCTAAAGGTCGAAGTCATTTTTATCTTCAGAGTTTTTACTGAACGAGGAGACATCCCCTAATCCGCAATTTCAATCTTCCTCTCTCCCTTAGCGAGCTAAAGAAATGTACGACAAATGTTAGAAAGAGTGCGAGAGAGAGATTGAAAGATAGAGAGAAGACGATAGACGGAAGAGAACAGGTGTAGGAGGAGGGGTGGTAGGTTTTTATAGAAACGAGAGATGCAAGCCGTGAATCAACGGACGATTCACAGCGGGACTCATTCCGTTCTCCTTTTATTCCTGAGACTTGTGGATTGATGGTATCACTCGCAGATGGAAATGCGTGTAATTTTTATAACGCCGACGTTCCACGATCATTCTCTTTGCGATTTTCTAAAGAACAGTCCGTCCGTCTCGGTAACGGTACCAACTTGAACACAACCGACGAGATATCAGCAACGACGCGCCATGAATTTTTATATACAATCAAGGGAGCAATGTTGAGAATGATCCTGAATCTCTCTTTGTCCCTTTTTAATTCTCTTTCTTTCTTTCTTTCTTTCTCTCTCTCTCTCTCTCTCTCTCTCTCTCTCTCTCATTCTTTCGTTCTACTCTCCTATTTCTTCTTTTTTATTACTTCAAATAGTTGAACTTTTTTTATTTGCATTCTAATGATAACGAGATAAGAAGTATTCTATTTATTTTTTCTGAAAACTATATTTATCAACAATTTTATATATCGATATCCATTAATAAATACATCACACACACACACACACAAGCGCGCGCGCGCGCGCACGCACACACACACACACAGAATAAATTCTTAAAGAATTATCGTAAATCTTGTGTAAACGTTACTAGTTTTAGTTAAATTAAAAGGGAGGCAGATTTTGTTTTTTTTTCGTTTCTAATTTATTAAATATTCTTACATGCTGAGCAAATTTAATATTCACGTCAGACCAATACACGTGAATATATTACCAATTATAGTATATTTGTAGGTTAGTATTTTGTAAATTTGAAAATATCTTTAAAAGAACTATATATTAGGTTCACCGGAAAGTTTTGTCCATTTTTATAATAAAACAAAAGTAATAAATTTTCATATCTCTTTAATTGACTAATATTTATCAATTATGATTATTTATAATTTCTTATCATACTGTGATGACAATTTGTATATTGCATTTTTAAAAAATGTTTTATCCCTAGAGATGAAAAATTGAACCGGTGTTCGTCAGAATAGACAGAACTTTCCGGTAGATCTAATATATATCATTCTAAATATTTTTATATTATTTTTTTTAGAATATAAATGAAAAGATGAATTTTATTGTGAAATATAAGACAGGTAGATAATTTTTTTTTTCAAAGTAAACGTATTAGATACGTTTTATCAGTTATATATTATACATATTGATCGTCTAGTTTTCTCTCTTACATTCTTTCTCTATTTCTCAGCGTAATTCCTCTTCTCTTTTTCCCTGTCGGTCAATACGACAAATCCGATTGCAATAAAACATCTACATGCACGTTCCGCTTTCTATTTTTTTTTTATTTTCTATTTTTTTCTTTTTTAGGCATTTTTCCCCACCTTTTGTTCTTCATTTCTCTCTTCTCCTATCTCTCTTTCTCTTTCTCGTACCAACGTGCATACACACTCGCAGTATTTTTCTTTTTTGTTCGAAAATGGTTTCGTGCATGTGAAAGCGCCGCGAGTGCACCGAGTCCTCCCTTCCCCGCTAACACCCGCCCCTCCCTCCGTTCTCCCCGCGTATAGATCTAGGCGGGCTCTTGCCAACGAATAATAAATTATCGCCGGCAGTAGCGTGCGTGCACATGAATTTTCCGGGCTTGCTGCATTTCCTCGTCCGACCAATGTCATGCGACCGATTCTCGCGCACAGGACGACGCGTGAAAAAAAAAAAAAATATTCTCCCGGATTCTGGACGTGTTTCTATCGACTGCTAGCTAGCTAGCTAGCTAGCTCGTATCCTCTCTTCCACTCTGTTTTCTCGCATTCCTCCCACGCAATCCCTTCCTCTCTCTCTCTCTCTTCTGCCTCCCACAATCCTCGCTGACCCACCCTCATATCACCCCTTTTCGCGTTCTTTCGGTTATCCGACGAATATGAATGCGTCGAATTTTTATTTCATCTCTACGAATACCAGGGACTTTTTTCGTACTACGGTGGTTCCATAGGTGAACGAAAAAAAAAAAAGAATTTTTTTCAAAAGATGAAAATTATTTTCCACAAAATCTTTTTCTTCTAGTTTTTTATCATCGATAAATGGATATTCGCGATTCTAGCGATCGGTACGTTCCTAAGAATTCCTACCTGGTTGAAATTTCATGTGTGTTGTTTGTTCTGTAAAATAAACATTCGGGATATACGTTTGCGACCTAGTTTTAAGTGTTGCTTCCTGCTAAAATGAAAAATATCTGCCCTTTTTTTTTATACCTACAATATTTGGTTAGTTTGGTTTCATTTATTTAACTTTATGATATGTAACGTTGTTTATTTATTTTTAACAAATATTACACGATATCGCGAAATTTTGGTTGACTTATTCTTTTTATTACTTTATAAAATCAAAAGAAAGTATGATAAAAATCTAAATCGTATAACGTGAGATCAAATCATTTGAATAATTTCGTATAAATTAAAAAAGTTAATCGTATATGTCTCCATTATTAATCGATAATTTCATTTCTCCAATTCCTAATATCTCTATAAAAAAGCACGTCCTAATAGTTCAAAAGAGCGGACGACATTCAAACGTGAATTTATAAAATGTGTCGATTCCCTGTTGGAATTCGATAAAAACATACAATGGTACGTAACGCTCGTCGTTTAAATCGACGAGCCGATGCACTTCCGGCGGAAACGTTTTTATCGGCCTATTCACACGTGGATTCTCGATGGTCAGGGTATTTAATAAAATACGAGTACTGACAGTAGCAATGGGTCATTAAACCTTAGGTCGACCTTCCGAAGGGTCAGTGCTATTAGGCATCGAGGACGACGGCTTCTCATCGGCAATTCAGCGCAGCGTGCGCCTAATTGGTCAGATTTGTAATCGGCTGCGGAGAGCGTCAGGTCGATTCTGCTTTGGCACAGCGTGCATGGAGCTTTGGTAAAGGGAGGAGGAGACGAGAAGAGAAGAGAAGAGAAGAGACGAGAGGAGTGAAAAGGGTTGTGAACTGAGCGAGGGAGGTGGGGGTTGGGAGGAGATCGCGTAGCCAGGACACAGCTGAGTGGGGGAGAAAATACATTGAGGATGAGCAGGAGAATCGGTGAATGAACGAGAACACTCGGAAGAGGGACGAGGAGTACAGGGGTAGTATAAGGGTGTGTGTGTGTGTGTGTTCACGAATGCGCGTGCCCTAACAATTACCACTATACCGCTCGCTCGAACTGGTCATCGATATGGTGTGGAGAAGGGGATGAGCTTCTACGCGGGACACAGATGTGTTTGAAACATCGTACCTTTACCTACCCCTCTGCACTAGCCTAAATTTAAATCCTCGCATCGCTTCGATTCCTCCCGACGATCCTCTAGAGAGGAGCGGGGAAAAAGGGTTTCGCATATATCGACGCGTATTTTGTAATCCGCGCTAATTTAATTGCTCGTCGTCATCGATGGCCATTAAATCGAATAGAACGTTTCAAATGTATGGGGTGGTACTTCTCTGCTGTCGTAAAAGCTAGAGATACATCCGGTGGAATGGGTTGCTAGTCGTTTGGCAAATTCAAAAAAGTCGGTACACACGAGTATTTTCCTTTTTATTTTTCTTATCACTTTAGTTGGTGATTTTTTTTCAGAATTTAATCTATTAATCTGTGAAATATTATTTTGTTTACAGAATTGTCACAGAAAGAGAGAGAGAGAGAGAGAGAAAATGAAGTAGAGAGAAGAAAGAAGAGTTTGAGGAGGTCAATAAAAAATGATTTAAACGATGTCATTCTAATGACACATGTTTTAATTTGTAGGCAGTAGAAAAAGTAATTATTTAAACGGCAAAAGAGAAAGAGAGAGGAAGAGTGTGTGAGAGAGAGAGAGTAACGGTTCTGTTAATTGACTATTACTCGTAATTCCGTCATCGTGTGGCAAATTTATGTGGCAATTGACGGGGCCGCTTGTTTGCGCTCGAAGAGGCTTCGCGTGAAATCCGACTGGTCATCGAGTTGTATAATAGTACGACTAGCTCGTTAGTCTAAACAGAGCTCAGTGCGAACCACGAAACGGCCGGTGTAGTCGTGTCCACTGGTGAACCGATAGATAGAACACCGTTCGACCAACCGACCGATCCTATTGCTGATTTATAACTTTTATCGCGAAATATTTATATTTTCATGCGTACGACGTTATTATTGATGTTTTACGACACCATGACCATTTCTGTGACGTATTTCGTTTTAACAATTAAATGAAATATCAATCGTTTTCTATATTAGAAAGAAAAAAAGAATGCTTATAGTTAACGATCGTATCGAATATTTTTCGCGTATAAATAAAATGGTATGTCGTAATATCGAAGGGATAGCACATTATAATCTTTAATTGGTACGTTCATGGATATCAGACTAATTGTTCTTCATTAATTGGAGGCAATATTCGACTAGTACAATATTTTATGAAAAGAGCGTAATCTCGATAGAAGATCGAGAGAAAATAAAAATAAAAAGAAAAAATAAGAGGAATGAGTGAACTGAGAGAGAGAGAGAGAGAGAGAGAGGGAGGGAAAAGGGAGAGAAAATATCAGAGGCTCCATTCTTGCGAGTAATTCGCAATCCAAGCCGAAGATGGACGTTTCGTAATTATTCAAAGCAGAGTTTTCTGAAGGACCCAATTAGCGTCGGGCGCTTTTCGAAGCTTCCGTCGAGAGTTTGGGATTGGTTTTACAATTTGTCTGCATTAAAAAAAAAAAAAAAACCGTAGGAAACATGGCGTAAGCGCAAATGTGATTCATGCCGTCGGATAGTTCTTATATTTTTTTCGCGCGATTATAGTCTACAGCTTTATAACGTTAATGATTCTAAATACCTCGTATCTCGTCCGTAGCATCCCATGATTTATAAAGTTAATGGTGGTAGTAAAAGTAACGCGTAGTAGTGGTAGTACAAATTTCCAACAAAATAACATCGTCGAATGGAAATGAACAGATGCGCTATGAGATACTGGGGAATGTTTTTTCTTTTTTTTTTTTGTATTTTTCGCGATGTACAGTTGTAAAATAACAACGTAACATAATCATAGGATGCACGAAGGAGAAATAATCGAAAAATTGTATTATGATAATATCATTCAGCGTATCGCGACTGCGATTTATGTTATGATGAAGACGATGCAGTCATTTATAACAGCTGTGGTACGTGTAATTACCAAGCCATTACTTAAAGTATTACGAGTTGTAAGTTGAAGGTTCTGATTAAGCGTTAATTCTCGCGATACTTCAGCCGTTTAAAAATATGTTTTTATTCATAAATAATAAGAAAGTTAGATTAGTTTGATCGTACATTATGTTGAGATTATATAAGTCTAAGAGCAATGTTTTACGATGGTGAAAATATTTTTTCACGCTTTGTCGATGAAGATATATGTGCAATACAAGTGAACATGTATGTGAATATTCTAAATTATACAATGTAGACGTTTGCGTATAAACGTATTTCATTATAGACCGTTGTTGCAATGACCTCATCTCGATGAAGTGAATGGAATGCAGAAAAGAGTGCGAATATTTCTTCCAAATATTTTGATATTACAATAGATTTTAATTGAGTAGAAATCTGAATGCATTCTCTAATTGGCTCATATTCCAATCGAGTAAATTAATTAACAAATTCAAATAAAATTATTTACTAATAAATATGTATTAAACAAGCATACAGAAAAATTATTATTATTCTAATTACCTGGAGTAAAAAACTCGAAATATCAAATATTTGAGAAATATACCAAAATATGCAATAATTTCTTTGATAGTGCTTGTTTTGCATTTTAATATGCAAACACAAACAATACCAATTGCTTTAATCTCATTAAAATTACATACAAAATATGTAATGTTAGTAAAAAGTACTAACAAAAATCTTTAGAGATGTCTAAATAAAATAATTACTGTATCAGCAAATTCAATAAATGGTAACCTATAAAAACAAAATGTAAATAATAAACCATATATATATATACATATATATATCATACCATTCAATGTAATGAAAAGCTTTTTAACCCTTTGATTGCCACGCCGGAATCATATGTTTTGCCTAGGACACCATGGCATTATTTTTATTATTCAAAGAATATAATAGTAAAATAATAATAAATTGATGTTAATACAAAATTTTAATTGTTCAATAGGACACTTTTTATTTCAAAATATCTTCTATATATCGGTTATATTTAAATACACTAACTTTCAATTTTCATTTAGTTTTTTTACAATTGTAAAAGGTTCATACGTTCCGGCCACCAATGACCACCGTGGCAGTCAAAGTGTTAAAGTATTAAAATTCACACGATAACGTTAGAAATAAAATTATTAAATAATTTAATATATGTAGTTACTATTACCAGTCTTTACGTGTCGAAGGACGGAAGAGGAATGAGATAAGTTACTATGTTTATCCTTGGTAGTGTCAAGCGCTCGGTGCTCGGCTGTTTTCATTTTGTTTTCTTCTTGAGAATACCTTAACAACATACATATACATTCTGTCATTACCTGTAGATCTGATGTTTCATTTATAAGTACTTCTTTCTTTCTCATTCTCTGTCTCATTCATTCTCTCTCTACGTTTTATACATATAACTGTCCAAAGCAAAAGAGATATACATACTTCGCGAATATAAATAAGATAAAAAAGTTATTACGATAATAAGATTAGGTATATGTATTCATAAAGGACACTTCCAATACTGGTAAACCTAAAAAGTGTAAAAAAATAAAATTCATTAGTATAATATAAAGAAAATTAAACATACAAAATACGATCTATAAAGACATTATGATGAAAAATAATTTGTTAGATCATCATTAGTGCTTTATTAGAGATGACAGTGAGTATCGATACCGTGAAAATAACCTGTAAAAGTGGAACAATATTATTTTGTAACTACGTCATTGCAATTTGATGGTAAGCCGAAAAATAGCGTTTTTATTTTCACAGATATCTTTCGAACTTTTCAATTCTCTATTTTACAAACACTCACGTATGGAAATCGTGTGTATAGCTATTGTTTCATATACAAAAGGAATTTCATTATATTCGTTATATTCGTTATATATATATTATAATGTTTTTATGAGAAAAAAATTTATTAATTTTGATTATAAATTCCACAGGATTTATGAATTGAAGATAAATGTCGTGTTTGATTTCATTTCCAAATTTTGTTCTCAATGGGAAGAAAAGTCAAATTTTTAATCTTTCATCGATTTTTATTCGAGACCTTTGTTATATGTTCTAACATCATCTGATATTAATCTTTTCAAATGTACTATTAGTCTGCATTCTGTTGAATTAACTTGTTTGCTAAGTACTATGCATCTTTAACGTCAATTTTTATCCCTGAAAAAATATTTTTAACGATTTGTTTCTAATAGTCGCAATATGTAACCCCCAAACGAGAACTAACACAGTGCAATTTTTCGCGAGCCTGTAGTATTTTTCTGTGGCAATGTGCTTTATCGTTCGTAAAAGATTACCTCAATAGAAGGAAAATACATCAGAATAAATTGCACGTCGTGTTCTTTAACAATATCAGTATGTTACTTGTTATTACAGAGAAGCATTTAATTTTGTGTCGTTGTTGTTGTTACCTTCGTCATCGTCGTCGTCGTCGTTTACTTTTTAAGTACTCATCTCACGTTAAAGAGATATTATGCAATGTCAACAGATTTCGCAAAGAACGTAATTAACGAGCGCTTGTCGTTACTTTAGGAGCTACTCGTGTTTTTCGTCATTACGCGTTACAGCTAAAAAGGGCGTGAAAGAAAGAATCGATAAGAACGAAGTTTTATGAGTTACATAATTGAAGAAGAAATATCTAAATTTATAATTACCTTATATCTAATTTATATATATTATGTAAATAAATAAACAGAATAAAAGATATAGTATATTTATCGACAAACTTTGTGTATCGGTTTTGTTTAGCCAAAAGTGATTAACTAAATTTTATGCTAATCCGATTTATTGCTCGTCAAACAAAGGCAAAATCACGTTTGTGTAAAGTGTGTTTTTTGTTAATGTTTTCATACTCCACTATTGATATTTTATATACAGGAAAGACCACTTTTCCTGGATTGTTTATGAAATTTTAAGCAATATAAGTTAATTAGTAACTTTAGATCATTATTATAATTAGTGACTTTTGGTTGAACATCGACGAAATTTAAAATTTATTTTTTTCACCGTAGCTATTAATAATAACTTTCAGAATATATTTTATTAATTGTAAGAAGTATTTATGACTTTTTATTGGTAAATCTTAACACAAAGTGATTTATTTTTAAATGCTTTACCCTGTATACGAATCCATATTGAGGAAATCAAGCGTGAGGAAAACAACGAATGAGAAAATTTGTCGTTCGACTAAAATGCATCTGGTAAGAGTTGCGATCCGATAATTTAAAACGTGCCCTATCTACGGTATTTATGTTGTTGCAATATCGTAACGCCCAATGTTATTGCCGAACGTCGGTGATAGTAAATCCATTGGTTCAGCAATATCGCTTCCACCATGCTTGTATTCGCACACACGAGAGAGAGAAAGAGAGAAAAGGGAAGAGAATATGTGGCTGCTACCGTTTACGATTTTAATTTTCCTCCTCCATGCAAGATGACCGCGAGGATATAAATCGAAAGTAAATCGTTAAACCAATTTACGCGTTTTTAATTTTCGCATGACAGCTTTTGTTTGAAATAAAAATTTACGTAACGGTCCTTTTCATTTCGAGTTTTTGGTCGCCTAGGGTTGTGAGGATCAAACAATAGTATAAAATTAAAACGGCCAATTTTTCCGACATAAATCGTTTATTTATACTGTCACTAGCAGAGGGATTTTTTTTTGTTCTATTTCTTTTTTTTAAATGAGATTTTTTTCTTCTTTTGATATTTTCCAAAAAGTATTTTTCGATTATCAAAAATATTATACATATTATAAATAAATCTTATATATAATAGTGCCTTAAACGAAATCCACTGAAGTTTAGGCACACTGTAGTTGAATCACATCAATTTTTTTATGTTCTCTTTTATCACAAATTTGACCCGTTTTATCGTGATTAATAATACAAAGGTTGGTAGGTAGGTAGGAAGGTAGGTAGGTAGATAGATATAAGTATTACAGGTATACGCGGGTGTGAGATGTATCATCTTAAGTGTAGTTATCACGAAGAGACCGTCCTCTTCTCCCTCCTTTCTCCTTCTTATCAGTCCGGTATTAAAGCTCGATAGTAGAAGCTGATCCCATTCTTAAAGATCCTTAGAATTTTTATCTCGAAGAAGAGAAAGAATCGATAATGATATATCATCGAAGTATCGTTCTTCTATCGTCATCGAAGAATGTAACGATCTTCGCATACACAAACTTTTTTTTCCTTCTTCATTTAAAACTTAGAATTCTATAATACTAGTTTGATCTTCAAACACACTGCTGGTGTCTTCCAAACGATTCAAACGTTTCTTCGATTTTTTAAATTTTATTTTCTATTTATAAACATACAACATTTATATTTTTTAGTTGTATGCAAATGTGTCAGGAAATTGCTAATGTTGTTACGTGTTTCTTCTTTTTTCTCTTTCTGTCGTTTCAATACTTGCTTAATCCACGTTCTTGTTTCATAATCTCTTGGACGATGTTTATCTCAAGAAGCTCAAAAGGGGGAGATTGGAACGTTTCTTCAGCAATGACGACGTGTTGAAATCCATCTGGTCGATTAAGTGCACTTATAATCTTGGGTAAACCGATGATTTCGAATCGATTGGTAGATATCCCGTGTACTTTTACCACCAGCCTGTAAATAAATAATTTTTGTTTTCAGTCGATAGATATTTTTCTCTTTTATAACATCTGACAGATATATAATATCAGAAAATAATTTTGAAATATAATCGTTTTATTTTCTACTTCGATTAAATCATGAAAACCCATAAGGCGTTTTTAGAAAAGTATATAAAAATATAACTCTCGTTTCTTGTGAATTCATACATAACTTCTTTATTCCCTAAAACTACTAGTTTAATTGTATAATAAAATTCCTTATATTCTTTTTATCTTCCCTAAAAAAAGTCTAGTAATTTTAGTTAAAACCTAGAATATTTACGATTTAAATGAATACAATTATACAATTTAACGTTGACATATTATAATCAAAAAGTGTCAAAGATAAAAAAGAAATCTATAATATTAATAATGAATAAGTTCATATTTAAATTTGTCATTGTGAAAGTTTCTATGCAAATTCATAAGAAATGAATATTTTAATGATTACCTCCACCACCGCCTCCAGACCATCCTCCACCACCTCCGGACCATCCGCTACCACCACCACCAGACCATCCACCGCCACCTCCTCCTAATTTCCATCCACCTCCGCCACCACTACCTCCTCCTCCGTATTTCCAACCTCCACCACCACCACCTCCACTTGGCCATCCGCCGCCCCCACCGCTGATGGTGATCACTTTGATGATTTTACCACCTCCACCTCCACCTCCACCGCCACCACCTCCGTATTTCCAACCACTTCCTCCACCACCACCACCAGACCAGCCTCCACCTCCACCTCCGCCAGACCAGCCACCACCTCCGCCAGACCAGCCTCCACTGCTTATGTAACCGCCTGTTAACAGAGAATAAAAAAAAATTAGGAATGTGTGGTCCGAGAATTACGCCAATGACGACTTTCATTCTTCGTGCTGTGCAAAAACCAGTGCCGTCAGAGACCGAGTCATAACGTGTTTCCGATACATCTTTCGCTAAGGAAATTCATTTGAAATTCTTATTAAATGTCACTGAATAATTTTTTTTTTTTAACGAAGAAAGTAATGTGTGATTTATTTTCTTTCCTTTTCTTTTTTTTTTTTAACTGGAGAAAAAAAATACATAAAATAAATTTTTAGAATAAAAATAGTAAAAGTATAAACGTATACATATATGGTAACGATAAACAACAAAAAAGTATAGAAGAAATAGAAAGTAACTTATATGAGACCGGATCGTTTTATTTTTTCATTTTTATTTTCATTTTCATTAATTAGCTTCATCTCGTATCATAGTTCGGCTCGTTACTCTTCGAATTACGAATTACACGTTCGCATTTAACCGTCGACAGAAACAACGATTTGCGTTCATTCCGTAGGATTAGTGGCGAGCGAGTCTGTTTTAATCCCGTGCGATCGCTTACTATTAAACGTGGTTATTCTAGTACAATTGAGACGTATACTATCAAGTTAGCATTTCATTTGATACCAAATTTGATTTTATTAATTGTCAATTATTTATTTCGCGTTGTTATATATTGCTGGTAAAAAAAAAAAACAACAAAGAATTAATTAATTAAATTTACGATGAGAAGAAATCCAAAATTCTTCATGCTGCAATTAATTTCAATTATTTATTTGAATATACGAATATCTTCATTCAACACACACACACAGAAAAATCCTTTTGAAATAGTTTTTTTTCTCCCGTATTATACGAAATTTTTAGTCAGTCAGTCTCATTACTCACCGTTAGAGAAATAAAGTAGGAAGGGTAAAAAAAATAATCCATTAAACTTATACTCACCATAGGCGGTAGCGAGGCACGCCAATAGGAGCGTAATCACGAACACCTGCAAGGAGAATCAGAAAAAATGCATGAGTACATCTTTCTCACACCGATGCCTCTCTCTTCATCTTCATCGTCATAATCATCATCATCATCCTCGTTGTCTCGAAAAGGACCGATGGGAAAAGAATGAGAATGAGAGAGACCAAGAGGGAGAATTTTAGATGGTAAAAGAAAAAAAGAGAGAGATAGTGACCAAATAAGAGCGAGAGTAAGCAAAAGAAAGAAAAAAAGAAAGAAAGAAAGAAAAAAAGAGAAACAAAAAAAATCGAGCTCACGCACGAACTTGTCTCTTGTACGTACCTTCATGTCGAGGTGTTTGATGCCCATCGTCGAGAACGGTGCCTCTTTTATAGCTCTCTCGCCTTTCTTCAGCTTGATCCCCGCCCTTCTTGTCTCTCTACGACTTCGTCTTCTTCCTTCTGCTTCACGAAGCTTAACTTTCGTACTACCACCACTATCTCGGCATCACCATCACCATCACCACTACCACTACCATTATCGGTATCGCATCTCAACAAAAATCTCCTCCCTACTCGCGATCCTCTCTCTCTCTCTCTCTCTCTTCTTTTCCCTTCTTTTTTTTCTCTTCTTCCTACACTACCTCCTGATCATATTCCTTCTTCCATATAGATATATGTCTACATTAGTGGAATAATCATAACCTCTGATCATGTATTTCTCGAGGTCGACCCCCTCGCGTTATTCCTTCGGTTACAGGGTCGCAATTTTCCCCCTACCAAAAGAAAAATATACAGACTCGTAGTCTGTCAAAATCGAGAATGATGATGATGATGATGACGATGATGATGATGATGATGACGAAGAAGAAGATGTGGAAATTGTGCGACCTCATTGCTGGGAAACAACAAACGAGATGATTCATCGCGATGATAATCTTTCAATGCTCGCTCCGGAGGAAACTTTTTTTTTTTACTATTGCCGAATCTCTCGAAAATGCAATCAACGTGATTTTATTTCTTTCTTTTCTGCTTCTTCTTCTTCTTCTTCTTCCTCCTTTTTTTTTCTATCAATAATACATGGAAGAAAATTTGTGGGAATGATATTCGCTGTGGTTGGTCCTCATAGTTCTACACAGTGCGTATAAAAGTCAGGCGCGTATTTGCGGCCACGTTTGATCGTTAACCGGCCAGGTCGCCTTTTTTTTTTATTTTACGAGAGAACCCTTACGCAATCGATCGTACAATAAAGTTACGTGACGCGTAACGAGGGAAAAAATTCTACACCACGTACTCCGACTATTCGGCAGCTCTTCCATATCTAGTGGCGGCAGGCGGTGGTAAAAGGGTATCGAAATTTTCGTACGGCCTGCGGCCATTTCTCTGGGCGAGTTTTCCCTCGATTAATAGGACCCTTGACTCCTCTCCTTCCTCTACGTATAAAGTCCACAAAGTTGCATAACGAGAGATACCAACACGCACGTCCTCGCCTGCTTTTAATGGAATTTATTTATATCTACGATCAAATCGTCGATTGCGAGAATAATCGTAAGGATGATGAATTTCAATTAACCATTTTGTAAATGATTTCTCTCTTTTTTTGATTTTTATTTTCTATTTTCTTATCTTAATGCAATGCGTTTTATTAACAAACGTCATGCGTGCTACATTGGACGATTACCAAACAACACCTAGTTCGATCAAAATTGAGAAATAATTTAATAGAATTGTTCTTCGACAAAAATCTATCTCTTTTCGTCCCCCTTTCTTCTTTTTTTTTTTAGTTTAATGCAAGAGATAAGCACAGCTGCGTAACACGCTCGCGAAACTATTGTTTCGTGTGTGCAAGACTTTACTCTCGATCCTCCACGGATAAAAAGCAATCGAGATATTCGCGAAGGTAGGGAAGGCCTCTTTGGCCTTTCACCGACTTTCAAGCATCGGATTCAAGAAGTTGATTCCATACGCAAAACGCAGAAACAGCTGCTTCTTATGTTTTTAGTATTGAAGTCTTAGCTGATTATTACCAAGAGGTAAACAACTTTGCTTCCAGATCTCACGACCTATCGATCTTTGGTGCACTTGAATGGTGAAAGTTGTTTCAATCTTTTTTCAACGTTTGTTCATGATGATTATAAAATGATAGTATGAAAACAATTCGTATACAAGATTTATATGTTACTCGTTAGAACCGAATAAAACTTAAAATTAGATGACATAACGCATTGATGTTGCATGATCAGTTATTTTAGGCTAACTATTCCTAGAAGATAGATATACTTGCATCAGTATATTCTTTACTTGTTATAATTGGATATAAATTATAAATGTAGCGTAAGTAAGAAGTTCTAACAAGAAAAAAATGTATATATCGAAGAGATAATGATCTAAATTGAAATCATGTTGTGTCTACTTTAATATGCACTACTCTCATTGACTATGTTAGTAGATACGCTGTAGTAGTGGAGTAACAAGGTGACACGGTCAAAAGGTCACGATCTTTCACACCTTGGTATGCTTGAACGGTGAAAGTTAGATAGTTTCGAGAGAGAGAGAGAGAGAGAGAGAGAGAGAGAGAGAGACACAGAGAGAGAGGAGGTTCAATCTTACAAACAATGGTAAAAAATGAAAAGAAAAATATATATAGAAAGACCGAATTTCTCTGCCGAAAGCGTTTTTCATCGTTAAAATGATTTCGTAAATCGTGAGTTATGATTCCTGCTGATATGACGGAAGATTGACGGAAGAGACATATATGTTATGTTTCTTTCTTCTTTTTTCTTTATTTTTCTTTCCTTTCGATATACATAGCTACACCATATCTGGTTGCACTTGACGGTGAAAGTTAAAGTGACGCGGTACGTCGTACGACAAAATGAAATACATTGATTACGGATAGCTTGAGGGTGACTAGTCGAACATTAAAGTAGATTTGCAATGGTAACCTTTACGTGCTTTTGCACAGATTCTACCAACGAAGCCCTATATTCTCTTTTGAGTATGATGAAGAGATACAGAGAATGAGGAAAGGTGTTGCTTGTGATAAAGATAGAGATGGAGAATAACGTGCGTCACGTTACTCGAGTGATTTTAGTCAACGTTTATCATTATATCCACAAGCACTAATGACATTCGCTGTCATCCACTTTGAGCACGTGCCATGGTTCTCGTCACGCTCAGAACGTCCATCCGTTTCATTAATATTACGCGTACCTGTTACGCGCCTCGATGCCATATCGCACATAAACAAATCGCTTTAACATCCTTTCTCGTCTTATCGATCGGGTGTTTATCGTTTGTTTGTATTTCCCTTTTATCTTTGAAGAAAAGTTATTTCTCATTAATTAGAATTTCAATTATTTATATAAGTGTATGTAAATTTTACTTTGATAAAATAAAAATGATCTCGTGTAATTAATAATTTAAAATAATGTAACTGAGATAATACAAAAAGAGAGTTTCATTATCTAAGATAACCACGTATTATTTTTATAAAAAAAAAAAAAAACTGAAAAAAGAATAGAAATAAAGGAAAGATGAAAAAAATGAAAACAAATCTGTTTCTTATTATTTTTTTTTTCAACGTCAGTGTAGACGTCTTTCAAATAAATTAGAAATAAGAATTACTACACGAATCGTGTTTAGTTCTTTTTCACTTTCAGGTGTACTGAAGTCAGGAATGATCGAAACAAGAAGAAGGGGAAAGGAGGCGGGGGTTAACTTGTCGTTCGTAGAATTTCTTCGATATTGCTATACAGTTCATGGTCAAGAGATGAAAAACGCTCTCAACGAGATTTTTCGAGATTTATCAGAGACACTGGACAAAGAGTTAACGTCGAGAGAAGGAATATAGGAAGATGGATAGAAAAAGTGGTGGTGGGAGGTGGGGGGTCACGATGCAGTCCAAGATCGATACGGCATATCTCTTTATCTCCATCTCTATCTCACTCGTTTCTTAACATGAGTTTGATGTCTCTCGTAAAGCTCGTATCTCGTACTTGTCAAGTATACATGTATGCATGTATATATGTATGTATGTATAAGTCTAAGTCGATGGTTGCGGAAGAAAAAGAAGAGGAAGATGATGTGAAGTAGTGGTGGGGTTTGGTTGAGGGTGTCCCTTTTATCGCGTTTCGATGAAAACTCGTCGTCATTCTGGTACATGACCGACGTCTACGAGAGTGATCCGATTAATCGATTTTCTCTTTCTCTTATCCTCTCTCTTTCTTCTCATTAGAAGTTCGTTGAGTATATATATATATATATAATGAAACGTCGTGAATGGGATCACATCGTCGATGTGAAGGGGATCAAGAGAAGGGGTGAAAGCTACGGAAACGTTGTCTACGTCGGCACGATCCGGAAAGGCTCAGGACAAGCAACGTTACTGTTGAGAGTGTTACAGTTAATGGAAATTGGGAAACACCGTGACCATCGTGTGGACATCCACGTGCATAGGTTTTGTCCTTCTATCTTTATTTCTTTCACTTTCTCTCTTTTTATATTTCTTTTTGTGTTTTCTTTCTCTCTCTTTCTCTCTCTCACTCGCTTCATCATATAAGATCGTAAGCGCAATAAAATTTTACAATAGCTCTGTTGCGTCGAAATTCTCATTCCAAATCGAGAACGGCATGTACGACGTAACGAGCGGATTCCCCACAGTGTGAGATTATTTTCATGAATTTTATTATTACAAATTCATCATTCGAGTGTTATATAGAGATATCTATGGTAATACTCGTGTATGTGTTGAGTTATACCCATTTCCATACTCGTTGAAACGTAACTCTTATGCCTGGTTACACGTAGAGAAATTTTATTGCAATCCGTTTGTGTTTTTACATTCCAACAGTGTGGACAGCAATCGTTTACGTTCACGTTTTTCTAATTCATTCTTTTGCTACGAAAGAAAATCATGGTGATTCGCTACATTAATAGTACGAGGGTCAGTCAGTATGTGAAAGCTGTGTTCACAGTTTTATTTAGAAGATTTAAAGTCATTGTATATGTATTCAAGATTACATTTCTGATTAAATGTAAGACTATGAATTTCTTAATACTCATTTGAGAATGTGTGTGTGTTTTTTTTTAACTTTTTCTACTTGAACGGAAATTTAATAGGTAAAAATTTTTTTTATATTTATTCGTAACGAATTTCATTGGAAAAATAGAATATTTTCGTTGCTGAAATAACAGAAATATATAACCTACTTTTGAAACAAACGTTTCGATATTTATTTTTAACCTTAAATATACATTGGTCTTGCGTTTATTTTAGGAATAAAAATCGATCGTGAATCGTTTTTTAAATATTTTTTATTTTTTTTTTTTAACATTCATCGTTTCTACATCTTTCCGGACTATCCTTGCAATGGTTTATTATATTATAATTTTGAAAATCATTGCTACTGCTGTTGAATTTAAACATCTTGATAATAAGAAGCAAACGTATAGATTTTTCTCAATGTTGAAGCATTTTAAATTATTAAATATATATAAATATAAATGAATACTCTCTTCACTGTCGGTCATTATGCACGATAGCGATCACCGCGAAGCTTATTCTACAGTCATAAAATTGAAGTTAAAAGGTTACAAGGTTTTGTAACCATTACCTTTTAGAACACGACGATCGATAGTACTTGACTTGATTCGCAGGAAGTTCTCCTTTCGAATTTGTTTTTATTACCTCTTTCTTAAACGAAGAAAGTATTAGCAGAGAAACGAGAACATTCTTATTTCAACACGTTGTAATTATTATCAATATAACGAGTTCACGCTTTAAAAATTAGTTTTTAATCTCAAACATTTGAGATATTTATCAACGTAATATACATTGAGTTACTTGGGTAAGTACAATCTCGCGATTAAGATATTTGTCACACTTAGTGTTTTGCGCGGAAGTATGTGTCGTCCATCAGGTGAGACACGACACAACGACTACGAAGAAAGTCTAATTAAAAAGTAGTTTTCTTTATCTTTACGAAACGCGGAAACTGTTCTGGCATGCTCTTGTCAAGCATGTGGAAAGTTCCTTTCATTTTACCACACATCGTTTTGTATAAAGTTGTCGAAATATGAGCATTGATTTGGAAAAAAAAGAACATTAATTAATACTTTATATAATGTTAATCTCATTTACATGAAAAGTAATTATGCGAGTACCAATAAAAAGGACAACAAGAAAGAGGAGAGAGTGAGAGGAAAAGGAGAAGAATCGAGATGATGAATACTCATGACGATCTCTTCAAGTTGAAAAACCAACGAGTGTCGGAAAGAGCTTTAAAAACCGAGCAGGAACAAGAATACCCAACGGGCAAGTTATGCAAATGCTGACTATAAAGCGTAAATCGTAGATACAAAGCAAGAGGCCAACGGTAATACTCTCGCACGTTATTGTAAATATAAAAAGGTACAAGTGCATATATTTCTTTATTAAAACTGGTTTTATAACAGGGATCGTTCCCTTTCTACTATTTTCTAATAATTTCAAGATTAGTATATAGGACATGAGGTTATATTAAAAGTCGTATCTCTTATTAGAAAATAAGCGTATAAAATTTGCGATTTTATATATAAACAAACTACATTATTTTTTATTTTTCATAACTTTTTTTTTAATATTCAATTTATGATTAATATTTATTTCAATGAAGTTCGAAATTTCTAAGTAAATGCTTCTTACATAAATTTAATAAATCATAATAAATTAAAATTGACATAATTAAGGAATCAGAATTTTAAGGCTTACCACTTATATAGTCTAAGTTTTATATATATAGATCATCCATATTCTATACGATAAATATTAATTATACTTTTTACATGATCTTCAGCACAAAGATTACACAACCAATCACTTTTACTTTTTTTTTTGACTTATTAATATATGTCAACATAATCTATACGTATAAATTAGTCATATAATTGTGAAAAAAGAAAGTGTTTTAATAAATCGTACTAATACAATTTAACACAAAGTTCATATTTTATTACAAATAAATGTAAAAAAACAATAAATAGAAATATTAAAATATTGTTTCGAGAAAATGATTATTTCGATATTACATAATAATAATTTATTAATAATATAACACTGTAAATTTGTATCAAACATATTTAAAAATGATAGAAATAAAATTAACTTTGTTAAGACTTTACGTTACCATGCAACTGATAAAAAAAGAAAAACTTAAAAAAATAATTCTAAAAATAAATTAGTCCTTTAGATACGATGAATTTATAAGACACTTTGAAGATTCTACCATAAAATTATTCTAATTAATCTTTTTAGATGTTTTTCTTTTTTTTCTTTTCACAAGTATTACGTAACAAAGTTACGATGTTTGTCCGTTTTTAATCCCACGGGTGAAAAGGGTTTATCTTATCGTAATTTTTTTTTTGTCATTTTCATTCGTAATAAATAAAAAAGGATAGAAAATTTTCGAGCTTGAAGGAATAAAGGTACGAAAAAAAAACAAAAAAGTGAATCTAGAATTAGACGACCACTGAGAACCATAGCAAATGGACATTTCCTGTTTTACCAACCCCCCTTTTTGTAAAAAGATCTTCTTTCTATGCGTTTGCTAGCTCGGTATGATAAGTTACGATCGTGCGAAATTTAAGTGGATCCAAGCATAAATGAAACTTTGCTATAGGAACGATTACGAGACACACGGGGAACGGAAGAGCGTGACCGGTTCGGACAAATTGCCTCTCGATTTATGGCGACAACCACGAGAACTGTTCTTCGTGGTAAGCGGACGATTTGTGTGCTTCGTATGCCGGGAAATACCTCGCGAAATTACATAGACACTCGTGCTTGATAAAAAAAAAAGAAAAAGAAAATAAAGGATACAGGGAAAAGGTCTCCTAAGGGATTTAAAGTTAACATTTTTATGGATTATGGTATATATACGATGAATTTTACAAAGATAGGTTTTTAATTCGACGTGTGTAAATATAAATTATTATTATTAGATTTTATTTTTCATCGTGTTCCCCACGAATTGAATAATATACACGTAAATTTTTTAAGTATCAAATAAAATTGTACGAAAATCTTTTCGTTAAAAAAAAGTGATGCGTAAATTAATGCGAAAAAGAACGTTATAAAAAAAAAAAATAAAATAAAATAAAATAGCTTAAAGAGTATCATCCGATTCAGCTGTAATGCTGCAAAGAATCATCATCATCATTATCATCTTCATCATCATCATCATCATCATCATTAACGATTCATAACGAACTTGCAATATTTTCTAGATATATAATTTTTTTTTGCAGATTTATCTGATCCTCGACTATGTGGTACTTCGCTGAAAGTACAAGAGATAGAGAGAGAGAGAGAGAGAGTAAAAGAAAGGTAGACGAGAAGAGCGAAATACGTAATTATACGTAAATCCAATTAAAATTATACGAATGCGTGACTAATTAGGCTTTCGAAGAAGGTAATTTATTTTATTACGGTTTCGATTCGTTTCTCGTAGCAGATAAAATTATAAATTAATCAATACCTATATTGATGTATATATATATATTATATACACATATTATACATAGTTTCATGTGTTCTTATGCGTATGAGTATAAAGCTCATGTGATTACAGTGTGAATATATGCGTCTATTCTCTCTTATCTCTCTCATCTACCTCCTAAAGAGAATAGGATCAGTATAATCATTTCGATCATCGAGATATCGCAGACGGCTCACCGTGATACAAGTATCTATCTTGTTAAAGTGGTGAAATTCTACTGAATTTCATTATAGTCTCTGTAATGATTAAGACGCAGTAATGTCCTCATCTCCGCTTTTGTCGTCTTTCTATTCCTCCTCTTTCTCTTCCTCCTCCTCTTCCTTTTACTGCATCTCCTCTTCCTCCTCATCATTTTCCTTTTCCTTCTCGTTGCTCGAGTTGTACTCGCCGTCGTCCCCGTGAATCAGTGCGCACGTCTATCGAGAAATCGATTCCACTTCGTCGACTCCAAGCACTTTGGGGGATGTTTCTTGTGGCAGAACTTGAAACCTTCTCTCTCTCTCTCTCTCTCTTTCTTTCTCTTTCTCTTTATCTCTCTTTCTCCGTCTTCTTCTTCTTCTGTCTCTGCTTTACCTTCTCCTTTCTCTTTGTGTTTTCCGTCTCTTGGTGTCCTACCCACCCATCTTACCTAGTATAACTTCATTCATTCGTCGTAGAACATCTTAACGCGCGTGAAACGAACACCGCGATAGAAATTCAGCGCGATGACAGAGTAAAGTTTCCGATTGTTCCATCTCGAAAGAGAATTTAGGAGGAACGAAGGAGGAGAAATAGAGACAAGTGGATGTAAAATTTAGTTAAAAAAAAAAAAAAAAAAAAAAAAAACGAACTTTTTTTCCTAATCCTAAGTATTTTACAATAATTAGTTTCGTAATGTATATCTACATGTTGTTAAAAGTAATTTCATTTTTAATTTAATTATCGTGAACAAATGGAATTTGAGCTTTCAACGTCATACACAATACGTCAGTGATAGATCGAATATTTGAATTTATTATTTTAAAATTAATATTTCGGATGTACATCAAGGGATCATATGAATTTTGACATTTTTTCATTTCGTTTTTTCATATATATATATGGATATATACGTTTGTATATCTTATTAGCTTTCATGTCGTTCAATTATTGCGATAAAGGTTCCTTTTAATATTTTACGATGGCTTAGTTTGAAACGTTAATCCATTTTAATGTCAGTACGGTAAAAAACGGTATATATGTATTTGTTAATTTTATAACTACATTTTTTCGTCTTTCAATTTTCATTGAATTTTTAGACGACAAAAATCGCATTAAATATAATAATTTTCGTATAAATTTCGAATAGAGGAATTATATTAATAGAATATAATTTTTTTCTGGAATATGTTAAATTTTGATTTCTCTTCTCTTTCTACAAAGGATACGACCGATTTCACGGGTACTTTAATAAAATAGAATTTACGAGACAGATTCTTGACGAGAATTCGCGTCATCGCCGATGACAATGACGACACTTGGAAAGAAATCGAAGGAACTTAAGTGGCACTTCGTGAGCACCGATTCCGACTATCACCAACCAAGGAAGAAGGGTCTCTCGTGTGAAACGAGCTGCAAGCATCGAGGGTGTTCGCACGAATTATCAAGCACGAAGACGATCCAGACACTTCTACTCTTATCTTCTATTCTCTTCGATTGATTTTTAGTCTCTCGACTTTTTTGTCTTTCTTTTTTCTCTTTCACTCTTTTCTTTTTTTTTCTCTCACCTTCGTTCATTAGATGATCGAGTGATTTTCATGATACGGAAACGACACAGAATTACTTTATACAATTTTGATATTTATGACATTAAAAACGTTCAATATTAATCAATGTCGTTTAATTGTCATGACTGTAATACTATTATTAAATATTTGAATATTTTTACATTTAGTAAAAAGTAGATAATATCTGATATATTGTGTATGAGTAAAATAACTAAAGGCCTTATTAATATAGTTCAAATATCACAAATCTTTTTTTTCTTAACGTTCCATTGATTAATCTTCGAAACCATTTATTTATCAACTGAACAAGATCACACTATACATGGTTATTATAGCTGCTTCAATAGAATAATTATTAACACTTTAATGGCCACTCATACAACATGTGTGTGATAGCCGGAACACATTGGCCGTTATTTTATTTATAACTTTATATATATTTAAAATTATATATAAAATTAAATTTGCTGTTAAATTGTTGTTTTTTGTTTTATGTTAATTTTTTCGTAAATGACAATAAAGTTTTTTTAAATTAATTCTTTAAAAATATTACTGGGCTCCTGACGACGTATGACTGCGTACACGTGCGGCCATTAAAGTGTTAATGTTAATTCTTATCAAATATATATATATATATATATATATATATATATTTATCTCTGAAATACTATCTTAATCTCTTATAATTATTTTCATATTTTTAAATTTTTATTTTCTATTGTCTGCTCTGTCAATATCGTTTATCCAATTTATTTATCAAAAGGTAATTCACGTTAATAAATAAATTAATTCATTACCTACATCAAGATTTCATTTGTTATCTCGATGATTTTTCATGAAACATTTTTTCGAAAATTTCATAAGGAAAAGTTCGATGTTTTAATAAAACTTGAAAGTTCGTAGAGAAAGTTTATTGATTTCATGTCTTCTTCGATCAATTCTTCAATGAACAACTTCCTCTCTCTCTTTCTCTTTCAAAACTCCTTTTTCTGTCTTTTTCTTTCTCACTTGATCTTGCTTGAGCTCAATAGTTGTATACACGCGTTTAACGAGTTAGGAAAAGGTTTTCAAACGATTCCCGTTGATCGTCTGTTCAAGTGCGAACAGGTACCTTGTGCTCGATAAGTTAGCAGGTATAGAAGAGATTGGCAAACGAGGCATTTACTGAGAAACGAGGCAAAATCTCTCTTTTCTTTCTTCTATTTTCTCTGTACAGTTGGATAAACGATGATATATCTATGTGTGTATGTGTATATATATATACGCGCGTATGCGTATACGTCATCGTAATCGTTATCGTCGATCCGTTCGAAACTGTTTCGAGATCTGTCCGATCTATCGATGAATCGTTCCAGCGATTAGCTCTTTCGATGGACTCCTGCCAATCGCGAATGTTGCAATTCCAGTTAGTCCAACAAAGAGGAGGAACACACAAGCGTGTGTGTCTAGCCGACACGATGGAATTTCAGTTTCAGTACGCGGTTTACCGCCTAGGAAATTCCGTCACGAGGGGTATTCTCCAACGTTTTCTTTCTTCCCTTCTTTCTTTACTTTTTCTCTCTCCTTTTTTTATTTCTCTCTCTCTCTCTCTCTCTCTCTCTCTTTCTCTTTAGAGTCGACGTAGTCTCCGATATTCACAAGCGGAATTCCATGAACGCCGTGCCGCAATGCTCCTATGAAAGCTTTCGCACTTTACGACGATCTCGGATTCGTAGCAGCTTGTTTTGTCAAAATTATTATCATCAGTTGTGTGATATTAAACCCCTCCCCCTCTTTCACCATTTTCGTTAGTATTATTAAAAGTTCTTTATGTTTGGTGTGGTACACGCGCTAAAGTATTATTAAATTTCTCAACAAGATGCGTATTTACGCATTAGTCAGAGTTTCATATTAAAATACAAGAAAAGAACAAAACATTCTTTTTAATTTATACACACGGTCGTTTTACAAACGGTAAGAGAAAATGTTTGTATAGAAATATGTACGTAAACGAGAGCTTTGTAATTTAAGAGTTTTTTTTAATGATATATATGTATGTATCAGAGAAAAGAAAGAATTACAACGATGAGTGTGAAGTATCGTGCTGCTGTTGCTGTTGCTGTTGCTCGAAGAGAGAGAGAGAGAGATTTGATTTACATCTTACATCGTGATTTTACGAAAAGTCGCAAAACGTTCTTAACACTTGAGAAGATTCAACCACGTAAAACTCGCTACGCAAAATTTTATTTCTAGTCTAGGAAACTTATACGAGAAGGCAGATCAATCATTTTTGCGAACCCTTGTGTCGTTTCACTCGTACATATATCTACGTGATATTTATACATAAGTATGTAGATATGAATTCTTATATGTTGCCTTTTTCAATTCCTATCCTTCTATTCTTTTTCATTTTCTTTTTTTTTTCTTTTTTTTATTTTCTTCTTTTTCCTCTACTTTTTCTCTACGTTTATTTCCTTCTTTTGCTCGAGGCTATTCCTTCCTCAAGTTTCGAAAGAAGATTTGCCTGCCTTCTCTCGCAAAAGGAACGTTGAAATAGATTCGCATATGTATTTTTGAAAAAATCGATTTGCCTTGCGGTCCTGTCAATATTTTTCAAGACTTACCGCATCTCGCGAACCATCTATTTCCGACATTGTTGTTTAAGAAACGCGAGAAGTTGTTGCTTTTTTTGTTTGGTGAGAGAGAGAGAGAGAGAGAGAGAGAGAGTCAACGACGACGATAAAGTTTCGATATGTGTATACTCTCGTATACTCCTCGTATACCTATAATATTCGATATACGTGGTAAGTTTGAAAGGTTGTAAAAGGAAACTCGGGGGGGGGGGGGGGAAGAAGATGAGAAAAAAATAAAGAAAGAAAAAAAATATCGTAGAAGCTTCGTGTATTCGTATAGACGGTTTTTAATATTTTGTTATTTTTCACTTGCAACTGTACTTAATCGAACCTTTCATTTCTTCGGATATAACTTACCTTTTTATTACTACCTTTTTAACCAATTAACTGTGGCTCCCTCGTTTGAGAGAACGCACCTGCCGCCAGAATTTTGAGCCATGACGAGTATACTTGTCAATTACAGAGTAAGTTGCGCTAGTAAGTTATTGGATCAAAAATGTTGCTTTTATTTTATAAAATTGACAATTTTAATTACTAATATTTACTTAGTTTGAAAATATTGTTTAGTTTTTCTCAAAAATTACATTTTAAATAGCCAATGGTCACTATTTTATACGCATGATGAGTATACTCGGCAATCACAGTTAACTGGTTAAAGTCTGTAGAAAATTGTTACAGGGTATATTGAGAAGTTTAAATCTATTCGTAAGTAATTTGTGTTTTTTTTCACTTCGAGCAACAAGCAAACGATATATTATATATATATTTTTTTTAAACTAACCACCACGATGCTTCCTAGAGCAAGTCAGGAAACTTTTACTTTCATTGTATTCGCATCTTCACTGACTCATCGTTTTCCTTTCACGAATAGAAACGGCAAAAAATCATCGGGAAAATAAGATTTCTAAATTTAAATCTTCCAAATGAAATACTACTCGCTTGACAAATGTCGAATATTCGTTCTCATTTATCTTTCGTTTGTTCTTATTTTATTATATTATTTGTTTAATCTTTACAAATTTAAGAAGATATATAAAATATCATTTGATTTCTCATCAAATAATTGGTATTTTTCTTTATTTATGTAGTAATTATTCTTACCGAAGAAATCGTAAGTTACAATAAATAAGATTTTCGAAAGTCACCGTCCTTGAATCGATGATTTTAGAAGCTCGAACCTCTCAATCTCTGCATACTACGTTAAATTAATGTATTATTAAGTGTTATTTTTTTTACAACCTTAGGCGTTTCGTATTCGTTATGCCGACAAACAAAAAATGGAAACGAAGATAAATATATCTTATACTGAATTCAAGAAGAGTCGAAGACACCGAAAAAACACTTCATCACATCTGTTTAACTATGTCTCAATGCCAAGAACAAGTTATTGAAATGTTTTTCTTTTCTCTTAAGAATGCACATCTATAAACTTCTCAATGTGTCATTGAACATTTAAAATTAACAAGAGAGTGATAGTTATGAAATGAAACGAGAGAAATTGATGGATCATTCATAAATATTTGTATCAATAACGAAGATTAGTGACAATTCGAATATATATATAATAATATGATTAAATTCGTTTCATTATGTAATGATGAATGAAATATTATGATTATGATCCGCTTTTCCTATGGATTCCATATACACCAGAGAAATGTAAGAGAGAGTGAGTGAGTGAGTGAGAGGGGAAACAAACGGGAAAATCAGGATGCTCAACCGGCTGCTGCTGCTGCTGCTGCTGCTGCTGCAGTGCTCAATATCGAGTTCTATCCGCTTTAACTACTAATTACCGACGGCCGCGAAGCAAACGGCCGTTGATACGAACGCGAGTCAATTGCACGCAACTCCATTGTATGCTAAACCGCTAATTGCCCAGTCTGGACCCTCTTCTCCTCCTCCTCCTCTATCTCGATCTATCAGTACCACATTGAAAGGAAGAATAAAAAAAAAGAAAAGGAAAAAACATAAAAAGAATAAGAGTGAGAGAGAAAAGATTAAGAAAGAGAAAGAGAAAGAAATTTATGAGAGTAATGCCTGTATATATTCAACTCTCTCCTTCTCTTTCTTCTTCTTCTTGCTTTTATTCGTGTCGATGTTACACTCCTACGCGTTTCAAGGGTTTCTCTCACCCTTAACCTCGTTTTTCAAAACATCCGTTCGCTTTTGTATCGCGAACTCTACTTTAGCGATTATTCACCATCTTTCTCTTTCTCTCTCTCACTCTCTTGTCAAGTACCACATCTGTCGTTGGTGCCATAGTACCCTTCCCATAAACGACCCTGACTCTCGATGAATCAGGTTGGCATTGTAATTAAAACGTTAATTCGACCGCGATGAGAATTCAATTACAATAGCGATTAGCGAGAGCGTCATGCGTTAAAGTACTAAAGGTAGAACGACGTGTGAAACGTGATAATTTATCGTGTTCTCAGTTAGAAACGTTTAACGATAAGAATAATAATTAAAGAAGAGATATACTTGTAGAAAGTACTACGATTCTTAGTTCTATAATTTTGATGGATTAGTTATTGAGAAATTATAAATGTGTGGCTCATGTAAGCCAAAATATAGTATGACATTGTCGTATAGAAAAAAGTTAAGTTATGTTCAAATGTTCCCGCGCATTCACCGAAATTTATGGCCAACAGATAGCACTGAACTTACCTGTATCTTTTCTTTTTTTTTTAAATTAATTAATTATTTTATAAATAAATTAATGTAATAAAAACCTAGCTGTACGCGAATGCAACATTGTGTCAAAATTTTAAGATAATCGGTAAAGTACTTTTGGAGATTACCAATTAGGCACAAACGAAATCTACATTTATATATATATATATATAGATATATTATTTATTACACTGTATTGCGATCGTTAAAATACAAAATCGATAAATAAAATTCATAATTTTATTAATATAGAAAGTTTATTCGGAAAGTTTTTTTCAAAACTTATTATCATTAAATTAAAAAACTTTCCAAATGATTTTAGTTATTAAGCATGATTTTTTAATCCTTCTTGATCATATATATATATATTCGTACTTCTAAATATTTTATGCAACAGTATTTTAATGGCTATTTCTCTCGATTACGATGATCGGTTAAAAATGAAAATGAGAGTGAAATAAGAATAAGAGAAAAAAAAATAAAATTAAATGAAGATCGCAGAAATCGTGAAAGCGAGAAAGCAATTCACGAGGCCGACATATATATATGTATACATATAATCAATATTTATGCGAAATTAAAAATGGGGAGAGATTTGGAGAAAAGGAACGATCAAACCTAAAATTCGAATTGAGAAAGAGAGATTTTTTTTTACTCGAAATCGTTGGAGCACATGATTACGGTTCGTTGATTCGTCGTTATCTTCCACAGACATTACTACGGTCGAAGTAGTTCGTTTTCTTTTTTTTTTCTCTCTTTCGTCTTCTTCTCTCCTTGTTCGCTGTTACAAATGGGGGCCGGTCAGTATCGGGAGAAAGTACTCGTAACTTTTGTAACTCTTACTTACAGTTGAAGTCGCGTGCCCTGCAAGATTGCGCAAGACCGTCTACAAGAGAACGTGATTGCAATCTCGAGGATGCAACTCGTGGTATACCAGTGGTAACCATATATCGTACCATATATGTATAAATATACACGCACAAGAATAAAACATATGAACAGCATCTCTATAGGTAGATTTGTCATTTCTGTAAAAGTACTTACACACACATGCATACATCCGCTCATATACGAAATTATTTACTTATCTCTTTCTCTCTTAAAGTGTTTCAGAAAATCCTATTTCACATTAATTAACTACATCTACTTATCATATCGTACAACATTGTACTATCATTATATTATCAAGAATTCAATTTTAAAGTTACTTTAAGTTCTTTTATCTAATTAGCTGAATACGCGTAATTAAGAAGACGCTTACAATCAATAATAGGTGAAAATTTAACCGGTAAGACTCATTAGAGTTGTATAACGTAAAAGCAGTTGATAAGGAAGTTCGTATGTCAGGGTAAAGTTCATGGAATTCATGTTCAATTTACAAAGGAGTTTCTAGCTTTTCTCTCTCTCTCTCTCTCGTTCTCTCTCTCTCTCTTTCGATTCGAAACCTTGCTTTTAAGCCAGATCGTTTAAAACGTTTCGCAAGATCGTTTACAAGAACCGATTGCAACGTAGTCGAGCAAATGGTTAATTGTAAGATGCAACTTGCCACACTGGCAAAGTGCATTCAGGATAGTACATCCACGAATAAATGCGTAAGCGTTTTATTGAGGTTGGACTGGACACGAATTAAAAAGAAAGAGAAAGTGAAAAAGAGAGTAAAAGAGATAGAGAGAAGTATACAGGTACCTTGTTTGGTTAGCTACACATTCCATTTCATGACTACTTCTACTGTCCCTATTTCTATCTCTGTCTCTTTCTGTTTCAATATTGTGTTCTTTATCCTTTTCCTTCCATCTACCTACTTATCTCTCTCTATATATACTTACTTATCTACATATGTATATATATTTGTGTGTTCCATCAGTCACTCTCGCATGCTCGACGAGACGAACGAACATCCACTCTTCGTCAGTAACCTCGAGTGCACCGTGTCAAGGCTACGAGAGGCCGACGACACTGTGTATATGTTTTACGACTAGATCCTAGACTCTTTGATCTTTATCTATCATAATAATAAATGACTATAAACGATCAGCTAGGTAATGATACGGGAAAAAAAAATAATTGATGGAAAAAAATTGTCTGTAAAAAAGAAATATAAGTAAATTGGTTTAATATCATTAATATGCGTTCCGTGTAAAGTTTATGACCTTTCCTTTAGGAGCTTTAGCAATTATTTCGAGTATCAAATTATTATTCATCCCTACGTGCTTATGAGACTCGCTAGACATTATCTTTTCGTATATGTTATATACTACCTGAGATCTAATTTTCCATGGTGGATGACACAAGGGGATGACCAAAGGCGAATCTAAATGAACGTTAACGTCGTTTATCCACGTGCACAACCCGTTTTCAGAATTATCTTTATAGCTCTTGTTTTGCTAGTTTAATTATGCTAATGGGGTCAACGTCTAGTCACTCACTCACAGTTTTAAACGTTGAGCCAAAACGATTTGTTTCGAATGATAACGAAGAAATTGTATCGAGCCAAAGAGTAAACTAACAAATACATGAGAGAGAAAGAGAGATAAATAGGAAAAGAGAAAGAGAAAGAGAAACAGAGAGAGACTGACAGAAATAGCAAATAGCTGTTTTCAAGCTGGCATTAGTACCGGCTTTCACGGATCTGTATTTCATCGACTTACGTACTAACGTATGTTGGTCAAGCGTAATTAAGAGCAAACACACTGAGCATGACAAATACATGTTTGATTTCGTCGAAAATAAATCGAACTAAATCCATATACGTAAATATCTTTATTTGTAGACGTCATCATTGTTTCGATTATTACGTTTAAATGAAAACATTCGAGAATGCTTTCGTTACTTTTTTTTTCTTCCAGTTTTCATTTAAAAAAAAAGAATAAATCATATGCCAATTATTTTATTGTTCGATCATAAAATTCACATTCTTTACATTTTTCTCTCATTTTGAGTAAACGATTTTATTTGCGATATATAATAACTTTTTAATATTATATATTAAATATTATAATAATTTTAATAATAATTATTTTAAATAATTTTTTATTTAATTTATTAAATCGATAATATAAAAACTTCTTTCTAACACGTAGAAACTTTTTTTTTGTAAGATTTCTGAAAAGATTTTAAACATTTTTCGTGTTTTCTTCAATTATTAATAATTTCGACGAGAGTAAAATAACTAATACGTGTACCTGTAATCATTTTGAAAGTTTCACGAAAATTGAATCGTTCAATATTTCATCGGTGTTATCTTTGCAACATGTGTTTTTACTTTTCTTCGTCGTCAGGACGAAAATGATCGAGACGTGAGAACAATTTTTCTATAAGAAAGTTTCTTACACAAGATGTTTAATCGCATCTTTTTTATTTTTTTGTTTAATCATTTCTACGAGATTGTACGAGTAACATAAAAGAGTGCGTATTAATGTGAACATATACAAACGTATATATATATATATTACTCATTAATTCGATGAGTAATGTATAAAACACGTTGGTAGTAGTACGACATGATCATAATCTAAACTTCCTTCCGCTCGAAGAGAGCAACGCTCGTTAAATTCTCATTGAACACTTGAAAAGAATCATCGTCCTTATTATTTCTAACATAAGCAAGACTAGGAATAGAGTCCTTTGAATTGCATCTTTCGTAATAGCATAGTTTTTTTTTTTTTTCATGCGAATATATATATCTAGCTAGAACACTTTGAGATTACTCAAGGAGACGAATTTTCTATCCTGCGTTAATAGCAGGAGCAACAAAACGATTGTCAATAGGATTTCGCAACTTCGTCTAAGATATTAAATCGATGTAGTTACGAGGAAATGCACTCACGTTTGAGATGTCCAAGTAAACGGACTTGTGGGGAGAGGAAAGGGGACAAATAAAAGGAAAAAAAAAGTAAAGATTGAGAGATTGAACATGAGAAAAGGAGAAATGTGTGTAGGATACGGGACAAAGATTGGTAAAAGGAAGAAGAATTAAAAAAAAGAAAGGAAAAAAAAATGATGAAAGATCGATAAAGGGTTTCGAAGGGTTTATAAACGAGGTGAACTTTTTAATGTCGTAAAGTTTAAAATAGAAATATGATATATGTTAATAAAATAGAGAAATGCCAGGAGTTTTAACCTTTGTCCTATTACTTTTAGAAACGATCGGACTCCGAGGAGTGTGTTAGCTAACGTGAAAAGCAGGATATGTCGCAAGGATGTCGTAAGAAAACCAACATATAGAACCTAATCGTACGTAGCCGAGGAAGAAAGGTAACGATACTAACCGAGTTCTCACCGTTCAATGCACATCGATAATTTTTACGATGTCTGATAAAAAAAAAACTCATGGATCTCACACGTAACTTAAACTGAAACTTCTTAAATTTTTTATGTTGGCACTTTATCGAACAAATTTTATTATCAATTAAATTTTTTGTTGTAACTATTTTATTAAATATTTATTTTTTAATATATCATATAGAATATTTCTCACACACAATAATTTAATTTAATAATTAAAATAAGAAAAATTATTATAATGTTTATATAATATTAATCATTTTAATTTTTATAATATTTATTTTGTTTTTTTAAATATGTCTTTAATATGAATTAATTAATTATTATTCAATTATAAAATATTTTTACATTTTTTTTCATCTTCTCACCTAAGAAGTTTCACTTCAAGAAAAGACAGATTCAATATGTTACGTTCAAATCCATGAAGGTTAACGATATTGAAGAATCGTAAAGATAATTCATAAATCTCTCGATCAATCATTTGAATTAATAATATCGTGATAAATAATCTTTACCATTCTTTTATCTAATATATACATATACGTATATGTTTCTTATTTGCTCGTAATCAATGAACAAGACGTTAATCTCTTTTTATTATGATACATTATGCGTGTAGTTTTGAATTAATTAAAGATCCACTGACGAGTGGATCTTTTGCCTTTCGATTTTCGAGGTCATCGAATAAATTCTTAAGATAATAAGAAAATAATGAATAACATTTAACTCTTATAATAAAAGTTAATATCTTTCATACAACATGCAATTTCATATTTATCGATTAATTAATAACAAACATATTATATTGCGATATTAATAATTAATTTTAATTGTGAAATAGAAAAATTTTTATGTTCGTTTTACAATGAAGGTCGACATATTTCAAAGGGAAAAGAAATGTGTATATAAAAAAAGAAAACGAGAATTTGTAACTTTATCTACGACCCTTTATACAAAACGAATATTTTTTTTATATTTTTGAATGAAAGTTTGGTTCATCGATGAGAGAAACTTTTCATTCCCACTCGTTCGAACGATTTTGAATGAATGAATTTCCTTTTGGTATAGGAAGAAGTTTATCGGGCAGTTCGTATTATCGTGGGGATGAATCTCGTAGATCCAGTCTGGTGTACGTGCCATCCGCTTAATTGCAACGGCTTTGTGGATAAAACCAAGTGGGTGGGTGGTACAGTAAGCGACAACGATGTGCTTGGGATTGGATGTAGCACGTTTTTGTGGTTCTCTCGTTTCTGTGGGTTTTAACGAGAAATTCATTTGACGATGACAACAATAACAAAAAAAAAAATGAATTCTTTCTAAATAACTAATTTGAAATTTACGTTGATTTGGATGAATTCATAATAAAATGTTATGTTTTATTAATAACGTAGCATGATTAAATTAAATTAATATAGTTTAAAATTTAATACAATTTATTAATAATATTTATATTTTATTAAAAACTTTAATTTTTTTATACGACTAAAAATAAATAGAAAGAAACTAATATTAGAATCGAATGATCAATCAATCTTTTTTGTTCTTCTTTTTCGCATTCTAATTTACATATGAAATTTTAAATATTTATGAAGTTATATATATACATAGTAGGTATATATAAAGTTATAGAATATACTATATATAGTATATATACAATACCTATACTATATGCCTAATATATATATACTATAATACCCAATATATATACCTACTATATATATATTAGGTATTTGAATATAACAAGAAAGAATATTAGAAAATTTTTAGATCGATAAAAATATTTTCAATCAATAAGATATTAAATAGGATAATATAATAATAATAATAATATATATATATATATATATATATATATATATATATATATATATATATATATATATGAAATATATCGTTAAATTTTCTAACGTTACATCGTCATGCATGACGTTATTCGAGAAATTAGGTCATTCGTTAACAAAGCAACCACGAGATAGCCAGAGTCGTTTGATGTTCCGTTTAAGGTTAGACCGCACGAATTCCATGGATCGAGTAATTTCTACATGCATGCATGCATACATACATACATGTATGTATGTATACATATCTCTAGGTAGAAAATCGTACTGTCGAAAAACTCGTGTATTCGTAAAGTCGAGTTTTCCTGGATCGTCTCTGGCACTCGAGGAAGAGCTCGTTAATCGCGAATAGAAGAAAAGAACCTCGTTGTACCATCCGGTAGGACGAGACGGAGAGTTTTTTCTGAGATGATCGATGAGCTTTCTCTCTCTTTCAAAAGCATTGAAATTCAAGAGAGAAGAAAGAACGACTACGCTTAAGAAATAAAAAAAATGGGGGGAAAAAAAAAAAGAGTAAAGGCACAGAAAAATATAATAGAAAAGGGAAAAGAAAAAAGGGGTATAATAAAGAAGGAAGGAAGGAAGGAAGGAAGTGAACGAGCTTCGTGCAAGCAAGCCCGAAGGTAATTAATTGGTTTCGTTAAGTTGGTAGGTTGGTAGGTAGATAGGTAGGTAGGTAGGTATGCCTGTAAAATTAATGATTTTTTGTTTTGTTCAGTCTGTTGCGGTGACTTCCGGCGAAGGAATAAACGGAGAGGGAGAATAACGTCGAGAGTCATGTTGCAAAACCGTAACGAGCGTATCGATCGATAACAACCCTGACTGTCCGAGCATGAACATGAGCAGTGAAGAGAGAGAGAGGGAGAGAGAGAGAGAGAGAGAGAGAGGGTTTCTCTAACGGATTAGAATCGATTTACACAGAAGCAATGAGCTATGACAAACGATCGACGATCATCTTCTTAACATCATAAGCATATTTCATTGTACTAAAAAAAGAAAAATATGCTTATGTATAAAACTTTCACTTTCAACGAACATCGAGAGATTCGTTCATTTGTTGAGAACAAACTAACGTTGAAAAGACACGTCCAATTATAATTCACGGTTAATCAATCGTAGAAATCATGGAAAGATTTTATTTATTTCGCTTATAATTGAAATATTGTTCTTTTAATTTACTTATATATATTATTTATTATTTATATATTACTTATATAAAGTTTTACAAAAAGTTTAACATTTCTACCCCTCGTGAGTTAAGTTCGTAATTTATATTTCTTTTTATGGAGGATTAGAATAAGAATAATATCTTGTTATTATTACTATTAGGACTACTTTATCTGGGCTTGGGGTAGTAGCTAGATATTATCTACGTATCTAAATATTAGATTAATTATTATTATATTATAATTCACGTTTAATCAATCATACGAATTATCAAATGATTTTAATTATTTATATTGCTTATAATTGAAATATTTTTAATTTTATTTTATAAGTTTAATTTACTTTTTAGTGGAAGGTTTTACAAAAAGTTTAACATTTCGTAATTTAAGTTCGTAATTTGTATTTTTTATTTTACGAGGAATAAGAATAAGGATAATATCTTATTATTTTTATTATTATTATTATTATTATTATTATTATTATTATTATTATTATTTTATTAGGACTTCATCTTGTTATCCCTAAATAAGGTGTAAAATTAGTAATAATACCGGTTATTTCTTTTTTTTTACCACGAATAGGTTGCTAGTCTCGCCCTCGAACCCTCCTCCTATATCTGGGCTTAAAATCAGCTGGGTGTTATCTACATATCTATGTATTAGTTAAATTATAATTATATTATAATTCACGGTTACTCAATCGTACAGATCATCAAAAGATTTTAATTATTTATTCGTCTTACAATTAAAATATTTTTCGTTTAATTTTCTTTTATATAAAAAAAATTGTACAAAAAGTTTAACATTTCTATTCCCGTAAGTTACGTTGGTAATTTATATCTTTTTTTTTACGTAGAATAAGAATAAGAATAAGAATAATAATTATCTTTTGTAATTTATCGTTGTCTTATTCTTTTTCTTAATCGTCTCGATGTTTTCTTCTCTTTCTATCTTTATCTCTGTCTTCTTGAGTTTCCTCTTGAGAATGTCGCACTTTCTAGGCGTCGACCTTGTAAATTGGAAAGGGTCCTCCCTTAATAGTCGATTACGAGACAGGGGTGACGGGTGCTAGACGATGCTAGTTTGAAAGGAAGAAGACGCTTTAAAAGGGGCCCAGGGGTGAGTAAGTAAGATAGAAAATGGGAAGAAGGTAGAAAGTAAGAGAGAGAAAGAAATAAAAGCGAAATGGAAGAATTGCAATTAGTATTATTAGAGTAAGAGTAACCGGAGAGAGTTAGCAAGTAGGGGACAGAGGAAACCTTTAAGTTTAAGCGGATCGTTTTTCCAAACCGGACAACGAGCGATATCCTTAAAACGACGATGAATGTGAATCGCCACGATAAAGGGATCCTTTTATTCGACTTTTTCTTTTTCTTTACATTTTCTAACAAAAAAAAAAGAGAAGAATATTTATTTCTCAAGTTACGTTAGCATTGCTTAAACAGTTACCTGAGTTTGACAAGTATACTCGTCATGCGTAGAAAGTAATGACCATTTGCTATTTAAATTGTAATTTTTGTGAACAAAATTTCAAGATGAGTAAGAAGAGTTTCAAGATTTATAAATTATTATTTTTTTTTTTTTTTTAATTATTTTTACTTCATTTTAACCACAATTATATCATTGGTCGATTTTCACGACACACACACAGCGGTGCGCACTTTTAAAATGAAAGCATCATAGTTAACTGGTTAAATTTCGTATAATCTTGTATTATATATATATATATATATAAACAATACATAAACAGAGAAGAAAAGAAAGATAGAAAGAAAGACGGGGGGAAGTAGAGGGAGAGAAAAGCTCGTTGTTTATGGGTGGAAGGTAATACACGTTTCGGTAGTAAACATATAATGCATTCGTACGTACACTTAAGTACCATTTTGCTTCTTCTATACACGTATAGTTACTTTTCTTATCTTATCAGTTGCGGACACCGATCGTAAGTTGATTTTTCATTCTAGTCAGGTAGCAGAACCGTGAGGTGCTGCTACTGCTACACAATACATCGAAGTTTAAGCTCAACATAAACGAAATCTGTCTAGTCGCTTGAGAAATAACGAAGATAAGGGAGGTGAGGAGATAGAAAGAGAAAGGAGAAGATAAAAAAAATAAATCGTCTCGCTCTCTCTTTCTTTCTATTTAAATCTTTCTCTTTTACTTTTTTTCTTTCTCTCTCTTTTAGATTCTCACATTAACGATAATCGGTCCTTCTTTAAACAAGAGGTAGAAAGGAAATGCTTTCGCAAATGGGAAATGGATTGCGATCAGTTTTGAAGTAATTTTATAATGGTTTCGTTTGCTCCGCTCTCTATTGCTATTATTATTATTATTATTTTTTTTATTTTTATTATTATTATTATTATTCTTTGTCTTTTATTCTTACATTTCGTTAAGAAATATGGCAGGATTCTTTTATCCTTTCACTTCCTTGAAAAGTAATAAAATATAATATTCTCTTTCTTTGCCATTATCTTCTTTATCTATTATTTTTCTATTATTTTTCATTTCAATTATCGTATTAAAAATATATTAATATTTTTATGATTTTATTTTATATGATAAATATAAGAATTGTTTTTATATTTATAGAAAATATAGTTTTTATTTAAATTTAATTACATTTAAATTTAATATTAAATTTAGTTTTACATATTTACATTTAATTTTATTTTAATTTTATAATAATATATTATAATTATATAAATATATTATATAATTGTATAAAAATAATTATTTATAATAATATATATTTATAAATTATATATTAATGTATTAATAGAATATTAATATATTAATAAATGTTTATTAATATATAAATAAATATTTTTAATAATAATAATTTATTAAATTTAAATTTATTCAAAAATAATTATTATTTAAATATTTTAATTATTATTTAAAAATAAAAAATAATATTATATTAAAATATTATCTAATATTTAATATAAATATTAAAATATATTTTTTATAAACAATTAATATTCTTATTATTTCTTAATAGAAATAAAATAATATTTTTCGAATAATCATAGAAAGATGGTTAGAAGTATTGTAATAATTTTATAGGGATTTCGTTTGATCTTTTATATTTTATTATTATTATTATCATTATTTTTATCATTATCCTTATTTATATTTTATTTGTATTTCATTATATAGGAAAGACACACAATAATTCTTTATCCTTCTTCTTTCTTTGTAAGAAATTTTTTTCTTTCTTTCTCTCTCTTTCTTTGCGTTTCTCTTTGGCTTTATTTGGAATATGAAACAAGTAGATATACTTGAAGGGAAGCCTTAATTAAAGTTAGTCATAACATTGTAATTTCGAACAACGAAATTTGAAACGTAATAGGAACAATGATTCTCTATAATCATACTCGTAATTTTACCATTGTGTTCCAGTTTCAATTATATGACGTTAACGAAATCAAGATAGAAAATGAAAGATAAGCAAATAAGGAGATGATAATTGGTAACTTTATTGAAATCTATTGTCGAAATGAACATTAACTTGCGTAAAATTTCTTTCATCTGGTTGTACTCGTAATAGAAAGAAAAAAAAAGAAAAAAAAGGAAAGGTGGTATACTTTTTTTCTACAAAATCAAAAATTAACAATGTTACACGATATTCGCGAAACGAGTTATGCTACGACGAAGCTTATTTTTCATCTTTTTCCCTTTTTTTCTATTCGATCTTCGGTATCCTATTTCGTCATTAGTTCTCGTTTCGTCTCGTGTCATGTCATTTTTCATGTCTCGTTTTATTCAACGTAGCGAACAAGGACTTCCACTTTTGATCAAAGAGAAGAAAAAAAATGATAGAAAGAAAGGGATAAGAGAATAAAAAAGAAAGAAAGGGATAAGAGAAAAAAAAATAGTGTGTACATAAATGTACGAGCTAGAAAAATAAAGAAGAAAAAAACTAGACGAAGGATAAAAACTGAAAAAGAGAGAGAGAGAAAGAGAAAGGAGAGAATGTCCATAGGAAAACATTTTCTCGTGAAATAGGAAGAATCTAAGAAGAGATATCGATTCTCGTTCTTCGACTCCCCCGTGTTATTACGTGAGCCAACTCGATCCGATTCTTTTTGTATTTTTTTTTTCTTTTCTTTTATTTTTTTTTATTTTTCTATCCCCACTCCCAGTGAAAAGAATCGTTCAGTTGCACTCTTCGTTGGTGCTCTCTTCGATCGTGGATTATCGTTACGATGCTCGATCAATCATCCCCCGATTCGTTTCGTGTCCGTCTTCGCGTCAAACTGAATTATTCTATTTTTCATCCTAGAACGTATGTGTGTATGTGTGTGTGTCGGTGTATCATCTTATGGAAAAACGTACGCCAGCCAACCAGGCAGCCAGCCAGGCAACCAACCGAATCGTCTTCTTTAGTTGAAAGTATGCATAACAAGTTGTCGAAGGAAATTCGATGATTGATCTAGGAAATTTTTCTATTTTCGCACTATTGTCTATATATTTTTCTTACTATCGTATTTTTTTGTTCTACTTATTCTTCTTATTCTTCTTCTTCTTTTTTAACAGAGTTTTGGTATTTTCAGTCGAGTTGTTCTTAACTGCAACACCTTTTCTATCTTGATTCTTCGAATCAAGAATCTCCTTTTCGGATGTTTTCTGAGGAGAATTCATTGGAACACCGCCAAGAAAGGAAATATCTATTTATCTCCTCGTTTTTCTCGTGAAAAAAAAAAGAATAAAAAAGATCCGTGCACATCCTCAGAGAACGCGCAGTTATTCCCCTTTCAAAAATATTTGCCCCGTCGTAGAGTCTACTATGGCGATTCTTTCAGATAACGAAAGACGAATTGTGCTTGGTGCTACGTGACTGAAAACAAATATTTGATTTAAAACGTTTGCGAAACGCTTTTACCCAGTTTTTTTATTTTTCTTTCTTTTTTTTTACTTCGAATAAAAAAAGGAAGTCCCGTAGAGCTCGGCGATACATATATATATATATAATATTAGAAAAAAAATATTTAATACGTATAATACTAGATATATATTATTATATTTTTTATTATATTATTATATTATATATTATTATATTTCTCGCTGTGATATACATAGAATATATATATATATATATATCATATTCTTCTATATATATATATAGAAATTAGAAAATAATATATTTAATATGTATAATATTAGATATGTATATTTTATTATATTATTATATTATGATATTATGATATTTTGTTTGTATCTTGTAATTTACTTTTTTCTTCAGCTAATGCAAGAGAGAAATGGTATTCTATTTTGGTTGAAATATGTCAAAATAATAATTATTCAAATATTCTATTTGAGATACTCGACGCAAAGAGAATAAAGCTAAATGGAATATCTCGCATTTGGTTTAATACTACCAAGATTTGCACATAGTCGAGCATCTAGCTTTTAATTTATATTTATATACGTATATATATATATGGTCGACGTTGATATTTTCAAAATTTGTGCGTCAAGAAAATAAATCATATCAGCATGTTCGTGTTTCCTTGGGTTTTTGTTTTCTCTCTCTCTCTCTCTCTCTTTATTTTATTTCTTTCGGCCGTCATTTTTCTATTTCGCTCGCGTGTATTATCAAATGATGCAAGCACGAAACAATTACTTCCAAAAATCCGTAATTTCTCACTCACTGACAAATAATAAAATAAACTCGGTCCATTAATATCTTTCATTTTTTGTAAAACTTATAAATAATAAGTTCATTCTGACAGAAATCGCGTAATCGTAAGATGAAACAGGTATCTCTCTGGTCGTGCTTTTAGCAATGTAAATTTTCCTGGCATCCTGAAAGATATGGAGAATTTTTCCATGAGCTTTTTTTTATTTTTTATACGTACAAACACAGAGAAGAAATCGCGATTACAGCTCGCCTACGTCACGAGCCCTCTTCCGAGCGTTTTGCCAAGCACGAGGATAACGAATAAATCCTAAAAAGCGTATCTTTTAGTTTTTTTTCTCTCTCTCTCTCTTCCTCTCTCTCTCTCCCTCTCTCTCTCTCTCTCTGAACATGTAAAAATAATAGCAATAAAATATTCAAAGACATTGGACCGTTCGCGTTAAGATAAAAGCTCGTCAAAAAAAATAAAAAAATTAGCAATTCATAAGCTCGATACTTTTTTTAGTTTCATTTTTTATCCCAAAAAAAGTGTCATAAAATTCTTTTTTCATTTTTTGTGTGTGTTAATATTATTCGTAATAATTTATTAAATTAATTTTATTATTTTATTAAATATTAATTTAAATTAATATAATAATAATACAATACTACTACCACTACTACTACTACTACTACTACTACTACTACTAATAATAATAATAATAATAATAATAATAATAATAATAATAATAATAATAATAATAATAATATAATAAAAATAATAATATAATAATTAAAATTTATTAAATTAATATTTAATAAAATAATAAAATTTTTAATTTATTAAAATTAATTAATTAATCTTTTATCCAATTTATAATATAATAATAATATAATAATAAAATATTATTAATATAATATTTAACAAAATAATAACATTGTTAATTTATTAAAATTAATAAATAAATCTTTTATACAAATTTATTTCGTACATTAATAATTCCAACTAAATTCTGACACGGATTCAAAAAGGAATTGTATAATAATGAAAAAAAAATACGTAGAACGAAATTTTTTTAAACTTAATTGCGATTTTACAATATCGTCATGTACGCATATACGCATTCATGTATTTAGGGTAAATGAATGCATAATAATCGTAATCCGGAATCCTGCAGAAGCTGTCGGTGGCATGAGACTCGGTAAATTCGTCACGCTCAATTTGCCAGAATTGATCGGGCCGTATCGTAAAGCCGAGAAACAGCTATTCGTCGATGGCGTTATCAGCTAGTAGTTTCGAAACGAAAACGAAAACGAACGAACAAACGTTTCGTTTGTAAGTTATGGAGATCGTGTCACACCAATCACGTTCCCGAACGTTAAACTTAGACTGCCACCAATGTTCGCGCGTGGTTGCTTTCGTTTCTACAAAGAATCCTCCTATGGTTTTTGACCAGGAATATATACGTTACTTCCGCATCATCGATTTCTTTGTTAGCATTTTTTTTCCCGAACAACGATTTTTTTTCAATTTAATTTTATATTTTATTTTTCAAAATAAAATAAGAGATACGTGTAAAATCCTTACACGAAAAAATGTAACCCTCAAATATTGTTTAACCTGTGTTGTAAATACTTTTACATAAAGATAACAAATGGTATAACTCGATCATAAGAGAGAGAGAGAGAGAGAGAGAGAGAGAAAGAGAGAGTAAGAAAAGCTCCTCGAAGTTCAAAACTCCAGTGGTAAAGCTCAACGACTTAGCGGATTTCGGGATCGCTTTCCGGATTGTATTTCTTCTTTTTCCAGTTGTGTAGTCGTTTGTTGTATATATATATATATATACATGTAATGTATATCTAGGGGAAGTAAGTGGGAAAGCTCCAACTATATATAGGTATACATATATACGAACATAGTATATGACATATATCCGAATAAGTAAAAAGAAGAGCAACGCGATAGGTTTAAACTTGTATAAGCTAGTACGTTAAAGTTTCTTAGCTCGATGGTGAGAAACGTAACGGTTAGATTACCACCAACGCACGTCATTATATACGACACGTATGACGTACCCTACTATTAGCGTAATTGCGAGTTAAGTAGAGCAAAAGGGAATCGAGAATAAGAGAGTGCTGGAGAATGATTCAACGACTGTAAGTAGTAGTAGTGGTAGTAGTTGTGATGTTAGAGTCAAAGTATAAGCCCCCAATGTTATCTACTACCACCCATTCCCGTTTCATCTTGCCGCGGAAGAGCAATTTTGAGAAGCACTGTATATACACCCTTCTCCTTTTTTCTTTCTACATTCACTCCCCCCTCTCTCTCTCTCTCGTTCTTTCTTTCTTTATTTCTCGAGCTTGCGCACGCGTTGTTGAATCAGTTGAGGGAGAAGCAAGCCGTACTGTTAAAAGAAAGGAATCACGATGCCGCCCGCCATGTAAAACCTGGCTAGGAGACGAGTCTCTAATCATGGAGACATTGTCGCAGGACGAACAATAATCCCAGCAGTAGAATATCTATGTACGAAGACTCCTCACCTTTTCTCTTTCCTCCTACCCCTCTCCTCTCCCTCCCTTATCTCTTTCTCTCTGTCTCTCTCAATTCTTTTTCCTTATTCTCCTTGTCTATCTCTTTTACTCTGTCGGCCACAGCTAGAGGGTTGAGAGACTCACGTATACGAGGATACATTCAACGACGGATAAAAGTGCATACATAGAGTTTGCACGCGTAGAAATCTGTCGACGCATTTTGTCGAGTGCACACGCGACACACAAGCTTTCGCGAGTGTACACACTCGTAAAACGAACGATACATTCATGCACTCACTCACTCACGTATATGTGGATCTTGAGTACGCGTAAAGCGCTACAGAAAGGTAGCTTTTCCTTTTCTCTACACTTCTTCGAAAGCTGCATAGTCATTCCTCTTACTACTTCTACATGCTTCCTCATTTTCTCTTCTTTTTCCTCTCTCTCTCTCTCTTTCTCTTTCTTTCTATCAACTACATACATACGAGCACACATACACACGCACACCATTTCTCTTTCTCTCTCTTTTTCTATTTTTCTCTCTCTCTCTCTCTCTCATTTTCTTTTTCTTGTTTTTTTCCCTTCTACTTTTCTTCGTATTTTTTTTTCTCTTTTCTTTCCTTTTCTTTTTCCATCCTAGCAACGATTCCCGTGTCCTCCTCCGCATTCATTCTGTCTCTTCTCGGCCAACCTTCCCTCATTTTTTTTCGCGCTTGCGTGAACGCCATCTCTGAAGGAGGGTCTCGTTAACGCATAAAGGGACGCATTACCAGTGTCTACCTCTTAATGGGAACGAACTCGAAGATGGAACTGACGACGTAGACATCTATACCTTTTCCTCTTTCTTTCTACCCTTTCGCCTTATTCTTATCCCGTCTTTCTTGATTCTTCCATCGGCCCTTTTCTCTTTTTACCTTACCTCTCTCTCTTTCTCTTTCTTATAAAAACAGGAGCATTGTTCTGAAGCAACGGTACGTGGAAGTTTCGGTAACATCGACTGGCCCGGTATAAAGGGTAAGAGAAAGTAAGGGGGCTAAAAAGGGATGGACAAAGATATGGCTGGATAAAAAAAAAATAAAAAAAATAAAAGAAAAGAGGAGAAAGATATAGATATAGGTTCTTTCGTGGAAACTCGAGTCTGCAAAGTAACTAACACGAAAAGGGATATTTTGTCCTCCCTTCCTTCCTTCCTTTCTTCCTTCTAGGGCTTCAAGCATAATCGGAGAAGGCAATTTGAAAGAATTGGAAAAAGCATTTCGTGTGTTTGGTCATAGAAAGCAATGTTGGTTTCCTGTTTTATCTCGATTTACTGCATATTTATTATCTTTTCCTATCCTGTGTTTCAACTAGGACGATACTGGAACGACAAAAATGATAGAAAATGTCGTGTTTCGCTCAAGGGCATGTATCGCATACCTATATAACTATATCCTTATCCATGGGTATTTACCATCATCATTCGCTTCAGGCAAACCACCGGCGAACTAATTATAATCCCAAAAGTTGAGCCTGGGGTGCGTTGGTTGTTACGTGCACGAGCTTTTCTCGAACGGCACTCGAACGCCGTCGACTAACTTTTATCTTTCCTCCATTGCACTTTATATCTGTGTGTTCAACTTTGTATATTATCTCTATTTCTGCCTGACCTTTTCCTTTTTTCTGTCCGTGTCTGATATATATATATATATATATATATATATATATATATCATCTATCTTTGTATCTATCTCTTTCTTTATCCTTTTCTCGCTCAGTTATTTCGATTTTGTTCGAAGCATAATTAAAATCCTTGGCTTCTTATACTCCAGCCTATCAACCGCCACCCCTCAACCAACCAACCAACCAACCAACCCCTCGAAACTCAGCTCTCTTCATCCTATCCTTCGTAAGACGCTTTTATTACGATCGGTATCGATACGACCAATGAAGCTCGTTTCGAACTTCTTCTTTCGCTACTTCGTGTTGACGAGGCTTATTAATAAAAAAAAGTTTCCTACCATCGCGAAACAAAGAGAAAATAAGGTAGGAAAAAATAAAAGATAGAAAGATTTCCAGTTCAACCAACCGAACAACACGCGCTTCTTCTTTTCGAAGTACTTAACTTCTATACGAATTTTCTTGTACCAACGAAACTACATAGTGATTTATGTGTGTATATATATATATAGAGAGAGAGAGAGAGAAAAAGAAACAAATAAAAATAAGTAGAAATATTCTAGAAGAGATGCAACATCGATTTTTTTTTCTTTTACTTTCTGAAAATACGACGACGAGCTGATTAACGTTTCATATTACTCTCTACTTATGGCGATAGCTTATTTAAAAATTATAGCATAACGTTTTCTACCGAATGCTCTTAATACCGATGAAAAAGCATCCATTAATCGTCACTCCATTTATCATATTTACTCTTGGAAAATATAGCTTTACTAACGAGAGAGAGAGAGAGAGAGAGAGAGAGAATGTTTAAATATAATGTATATAGTCGATATTTTTAGTATTTTTTTCACGAATCCCTAAAGAAAATTCTCTTATATAAAGTAATCGTGACGTTGTCTCGTTTACTTTTATTTTTTATATCATTTTGATCATACATATATCGGTTATTTTATGGCTAGAAAGAAAATAGTTTTCCCTTATAGTTCTTTTTTTATCTTGTAACACTGGCAATATAAAATGTATATTTTCGAAACATTTGTTTACCGAAGGATTGGTAACACGATCGAGCTTAATCGATCGAACACCCAATGTTGTTTAATTATTAAACCTTCCTCAACGAACGTGTATTCCCGTTGGATTACTCGCTGTTTAATTTTCTATTTTTTGAATTGACCGATACCGATACCGATAGCGATCGTTCGTTATACAAACACGTGGATACATCGAACTGTATATTTCCCCTAACGCACATTTCTATATATCAAATTGATCGTAGCATTAAAAGTGGAAAGAGGAATCGTTACAAAAAAAAAAAGGAAAGGAAATAGAAGAAAAAAAAAGAAAAACATTTATACATTGATCGTTAAAAAAGGTATAGGACCATTTCGAAGAATTCCTCTTACGTATATATCGTTCACTTTCCGACATTAAAAGGGATGATTGCACTAACATTGAACAACTTTTCGTTGAACATTCACTGTTATCCTGCTACTAACTCCGTACCTCTTCCTTTTTCCACTTTTCCATCCGCTTTTTTTTCTTCTCTTTTTATATCTTTTTTTTCGTTTCGAATGAAACTTTGTCGCTTTTCGTAGTTTCGAATCGTTATAAAACAAAGCTACTCGATCACTGTGAAGAAACTTCGATGGATATACCTGAAGCGTTTAATACTTTCGTCGATACTTAAAAGGAGATTACCATCGGCGTTCTAAACTTTGCACAGGACATTTTAACTCTGACCGAACACATTGCAGTCTTTGAAAAGAGGAAGAGAGAGAGAGAGTAAGAGTAAGAGATAGAAAGAAGACAAACGAGAGTAACGGGTTGCTCCTCTTGCTTCAGGAAAACCTTGGTGATGGTAGTGGTGGTCGTAGTTCGGTATTCGTGGTTACGATATCGATTACGAGTCTCGTGGAATCTTTTAAGTGCCCCTAGACGATCGTAAAAGGCAATCGCGTAACTATAATCATGGCGCGCCATGCACGCGATCACCGTTATGACCACGAAAGAATCGAATTCCTATGTTAGCGGAATGGAAAGGATAGTAGTAATAGTAGTAGTAGTAGTAGTAGTAGTAGTAGTAGTAGTAGTAATAGTAGTAGTAGTAGGACGATTATATCGAACGTAAAGGGCGTTTCCTTTGATCGTTCAAAAGGAAGAAAAGATTTCTCTTCGGTTCTTCCCAAATTTGTTCCTTTTCCATTTTTTTGTTCTCTTTCTTTTTCATTTTATTTTCTTTTTTTTGGAAACTCGAAATTAACAAACGAGAAGGAACAAAAAGAGAGGCAAGGGGGTTGGAAAAGAATAGAGCTTACTAGAAAGGATGCAACACGAGTCCTGCTGCACTATGTATTGTATACACATAATGTATATATATATATCGACAGGGGGGGGGGGATAAGCCGGCTCTGTGTAACATTCGCGAGATCGTTGTTAATCCTCGAAGGTAGATAGTCATCCACGGACAGACAGGGTAAGCGGATCGCGGTGGATTTTAATTAGAGGGACGGCCGCTACACGATTTCATCGTCTGCTGCTTCAATCTTTCCTTGAATCCATCCTTTTTTTGCCTTTCGCCCTGTCTCCTACCTCCTTCCTCCTTCTCTTTTTTTCTCCTCCACTTCCTCTTCCTTCTCCTTCGTCTTCGCCTTCCACTCGGCAGCCTTGCTATTTCTTGCAAAAAAAAAAGAAAAAAAGAAATATTTTCTAAATATTTAACAAGGAGACAAAAAGAGAACTAGCTGGTTCTACTATGTGGTTCTCGTTTTTTTCTAGTTTTTATTTTTATTTCTATTTCTATTTCTAGCATCCACACTAAGATCCTTCCTTTCAAACTTATAAAAGTATGTTAAAGTACTACAGAAAGTACAGTTAAAAAGAATTCTCATGTTTTAAGATATACATATCTTTAGACTTTTAGTTTGAAATACAAAAGATAGAATATAGGAATGAAGTAAGAGAGAGAGAGAGAGGGAGAGAGAGAGAGAGGGAGAGAGAGAGAGAGAGTCTGTGCAGTAAGTACGAGAGAAAAAGAAAGAGAGAGAGAGGACCGGAATGTCTATATCACGGTTATTATAAGAGTTCCAGAGGCTTGCTTGGAACATGGTGCACGATGATACGCGGATTTTAATTATCGCGTTCTCTGTGTTCGTTCTTCCATAGCGTAAAGTAATCAAAGTTCGCCCTTTGGAGTCGCATTTTCAATCCCAGTGTCAACCAGCTCCAAGCACTTTTCGTCCTACATATCGTTTGGACTAATAAAAAAGACTCGTCTGGAAGAATAAAAAAAAAACGATAATATATCAAGAACGGTTAATGAGAGAGAGTTTCTCGAGTCTTCTCGATTTTAATATTGCATATTTGAATGATCAAATTATTTTTGATCATTGTTAAATAATGATAATTTAGTTCAATCATTTTTGTAATATTAACAGCAATAAAATAGAAATTTCAATAAATTTTTACAATGATTTTTTTTTGTATCATAGAAAAAAAATAGTTCTGTGTGTGTGTGTCGATTCTTTCTCGTTTCACGAAAGGTACGAGCTCCGTATCTGCGTATGGGTGACATTCAAGAGAACGCGTGGAAATGGAGGGAGGAGAGAGTGAACGTGATTGGAGCCGTTTCCTTGTCACATCGTGACCACTTCGTAGTGGAAACACCTAGTGGAATTTCCACGAGAGCTGTCGCTGTGAAATTCCATTTTGTCCGTCGGCGCCGCTAGTTGAAGGAGCTTCCGGTTTCCCTTTTTCCCGGGGAACCGTAATATGAAATTCTTTTTACCTTCTCGTTCTCGTCAAGAGAACGAGAGGAGCAGAGAGAAGCGGAGAAGAGAAGAGAGAAGAGAAGAGGAGAGGAGTTAAGCGAAAGCGACTAGAGCGAGGAGCGTGCTGGAAAATGTGCTGAGAAAAAAGTTAGACAAAGAGAGAGAGAAAGAGAGAGAGAGAGAGGGAAACGGGAGGGGGAGAGGAAGAGAAAAAGAGAAGCTCGTGTTCTCAGTGGAAAAAATAAAGTGGTTGTCGAGGGGGATGAAAACTTCGAAATAAAGCGATAACGAGGGCGCTGCACGCTGCAGCGAGTCTACTACTGCTACTGCTACTACTACTGCTATTGCTGTTGCTGTTGCTGTTGCTGCTTCTAGAAACCGTCTGCTTATTACGTCACGTTGAACGTTGTTACTAATTAGTTACATTCAAAGCACCACACCGCCAACGGAGGGTAAGGGGAGGGTCGGTTCGAACGACTGATGCTCTCGGGTTCGGTAGTAACAACGGTTGTTGGTGGTAGTAGTGGTTGTTGGTAGTGGTGGTGCTATCTCAGTACTTGTGTACTGGGTGAGAGATACTAACGTACAGCCTTCAGACGAAGAACTAAAATTTGTTTTTCTGCTATTGCGAAGAGAGATGAAGAAAGAGGAAGAAGTTAAGGACGAGCTAGAAGGATCGAGAGAGAGTAAAAGAGAGATAGAGAGAAAGAGAAAGAAAATGAGAAAGCTAGGAAAAAGTAAGAGCGAAAGAGAAAGATAGTAAAAACTATAACCGTCCTCTTCTCTACAGTATGCGGGTTGAAAACCAGGCACAACGCGTCTGCGTCTCTTCCCTTCTCTTCTCTTCTGTCTCTCTTTCTCTTCCTACACTTTTTTTTTTCTTCCACTACCTTGCTCTTCTATCCACCTTCCAACTCCCCCCTTCGTCTCTCTTTCTCTCTATTTTTGCTCCGTTCACGTCATGCCCGACTCTCTCAACCCTTTTATTTCGCGATCTCGTTTCCGCGGTGGCGTTTCTATTCCTCCTTTTTTTCCCTCTTTTTCTTTCCCTTTCTCTTTCCCTTCATCATCATTCTCTTTATCTCTCTCACTCTCTCTCTCTCAATCCGTTCGCCAGCCTCTACTTATTCAGGTTGGCTCGGTGTGTACCTACGTTAAAATCGATCGACCGAAATGTTTCAAAAGGTGAAAATGAACAAAGCCGCAGCATGTGTCGATCGAAAATTTCTTGTCGATCGTACAGTCCTATACTTTTTCTAACTAATTTCACGTATGACAAGTCATGTTTGCTTTTTTTTTAACTAACAACAATACGAAATATCATTTTGTTCTAATCGTTCAATCCTGTGCAATAAAAAATAAAAAAATATATGACTTGAATTACGAATAACCGAATGTGAAATAGTTCGATAATAATCTATGTGGTTAGAAAAAAAAGAATAGAAAAATAGGAAGATATAGGAATAGAAGTGGGAGAGAGAAAGAGAAGGAGAAAGATGCGAGAGGATTCATTTTCAAGGGAACCGTAGAGATTCGCGATTTGAAAGGAAGGATAAATCGTTGGATATCGAATCGCAGCTGGGCGATCGATAGGTGAATATGGTAAAGAAAAATGGTCGCACGACGTTGGTTCACGCGTTCGGGCTTGTACGAAGAATATTGGAACGAGTCGACTCGGATGGGTAGTTATTTGTCATCGTTCAAACGGTCCGAATGTGGGAGCCAATTATTCAAGTATATCCGGATCGTTAGCTATTTCGCTGATAATATTTCGAGGATTTACCTAGGAACTGTATAGATCATTTCTATCGTTCATTTCCCTGCCGGCCATCTTTTTTCCCTTGACCTTTTTTTAATGTTTTTTTTCTCTATCCAAACGTTTTACACTTTTTTTTTTATTTCCCTCCCTTCCTCCCTCAAATCCTACCTATAGTCTCATGTGTTTCTATTTTATCCGAAACTGGAAAATCAATTCGAAAAGCAATTCCGTAAAGGTTCAACATTATCGATCCGTTTCTTTTAGATATATATATATATTTTTTTTATTAAAGGATTTACTTTTAAAAGAACCATCGTCTATTTATAAACTTCTTCTTTGCGTACTCCAACCTCATTACCGTGAATCTTTTCGTTTATAGAGTAATCAGGGATTGCTCTCTAAAAGCAACAAGATCAAATCGGTTCTTTTCTTTCTTTCGAAGAAAACGTGAATCCTGCGAGCTAGGAAAGTCTTCAAACTTCAGTTAGATAAAATCCCTGTGTAGTGCATATATCCCAAAAAGGAAGAAAAAATGCAATATCGGCTTATTGCTGCCAACTTCAATTCGATATTTGGATCGTCGATAATGACAATAAATAGGGAAGAAGTTATGCGGTATGTCCTTCGTTAAATTTATACGCGTTTTTGATTTTTCGGAGATAAGAAAATTTTAAATACTAAAAAACACAAATAAAATATAAAAAAAACTAAAACAATTCAAGACAAATATACATTAGTCGTTGCTCATAATATCTATCGATAAATTATTACTGCTAATTGAAAAACTACCGAATAAATTTATATTAAAAATATATCTTTTTTTATTTTGTATGAATTTTCCAACCTAAAATATAGGACAGTTTTTATCGCGATTATTTACGTATTTTTTATTGCTAATTAGGATTTACTATTTAGAGATTATCTAAATCTCGAAGTTATGTAAGTTTTCAATAGATGGCGCTGTACTACAATTCAATTATTTCGATATATTCACGTTATACATTTTTTCAGATTTACGTATGACAACTAACTTCACTTTTTATACTTCTTCGTGTATTATTATTTATTTTATGTTGTCTTATGTCTAATTTGAATTCCCATAAATTATTAGTGATTATTAATTTAACTACATTAAATAGTTCAGAATTATATTAAATCAAAATTTTATAACAAAGCCACAGCAATGTTTGGCCGGAGCATCCTATTTATATATATATACTGTGTTAAACAAGTTGCATTTCAATTTAGATCTCTAGAATCAACCTGGAAACCTTTAGTTTTGTTATATCGCTGAGATTTCTAATCTCCATGTCTATATATATACACACACATAGATTCTCTGTGAGAACGGGGAAACACGAGTTCCAATATGGCAAAGACGAGTTTCGACTGCGGAATGTCGAGTAGGAAATTGGAGGGTTCAAGGGACGAGGAGGCCAGAGGGGATTGGAGAATGGAAGAGGAAGAGAGATAGGGCTGGAGGAAGGGATGGAAGGAGAGGTGGTGAGGAGGGGAAAAGGGGGAGGTAAAGGCAATGAAACAGAGAGGAACAGGTAACGCGGCGTACGCGTACGTGCCAGGAAACGCTAATATGGAAACAGCTGATTGATTGAACGAGGCTCGCTACGGATCCCCTCGTAATCGTTCTAAGCCGTTCTAGTTGCATGCGTGCCATGCACGTCACCATAGAGAATAGACCGAGAATGAACAGGAGAGTGGACCCAGCATCACCAGAGAGAGAGAGAGAGAGAGAGGTATTGGACCGGAGATTGGGTACGAGTAAATGGCCGATTATTTCGGGACAACGCGCAACAGGACAACTTTACCCCATCGTTTAGAAATTTTTAACCCATTTAAAAGATCCTTTAAAAAATATATTTTACGTTTTAATTTTTTTTTCTTTTCATGCAGGATAATTCGTCTCAATTGATTTGATTGTTTTATATTTTTTTCTTATCGCTATTAAAAATGAATTTATATATATATATACAATAAATAAAAATGTGATAAAGAAATATAAAAGCGTGATATGATATACACGATAGAAATGTGTTCCTATCGAAATAAAATAAATTGAAATAGAGTAGCGATACTTGTGAAAATTGTTATTAGAAAATTTGACTATATATATATATATGTATACCTCGTTGGATCCATGAAGGAAAAGTACTTTTTACAAATGGTTACATTTTTTCCTCGTAAACATCTCTTTTTTTCGTTTAAATGTTAATAAAACATTTCGTAGATAGCTAAACATAAAAATGTGTTTTATTTGAAAAGATAAATTAAGTCGAAAGATGATAACAATTTTAAAGAGCATCTCAAATATCAATAATACGATCACGTACGAATTTGACAAAGATGTATTCAATTCATTGGATAGAAGAGGATCGTAAGGATGAATGTTCGAAGAGGAAGGGGACTATAGTGCTCTCGAAACAAGTGCTTACGTTGGAAATAATGCGACCAACGTACGGTTACATGCTAGATTCGACCGGTACGCGAATTAACGCTAGGGAAAATCGGATTATGTCGTGACCTAAAGCGTAGCCCGTCTACTAACTCCTGCATTAGCCTCTCTTAGAGGAAATTGCGTTTATCCTGAGGTTGGTTGAACGATCGGCTTGTCGAGAGTATTACGCGTGCGTAATTTGCTAATTCTAGAATCCTAGAAATTCTCTACCAATTTCTAAGCATTCTTTTTTGGGTGGTTAGAGGTTAGTGATTCATCTTTATCATTGCTATCCATTTTTTGTTTCAAAGTATAGACATTAACCGTACAATCGTTTTTCCCATTACGAGAAAATTTTGGTGCAATAAAGTAATGAAGATTGATAGCAATTGAAAAGAAAACATTTAAACAATTTCAACAATTCAACTTTACTCTTTTATTTCTTTTTTTTTTATAGGTAAATATATTTCACGTAGTTCTAAAAATAATATGGATCGTACTTTGTTTATCGTTGGAAAACTTTATAATTGACTTTATTTTCTATAGCACTAGACAACTACTACACCAGGTCACGAGTTTAATTTTCACTTGAACTTTATTATTCTCTATTTGGATACATTACAAAGTTTCTTTCGACTTTTTAAGACTTTTTGATACGATTCTATGAAATAATAAATTGTTTTGAATTTGTTTTTTGCTTATCTGTAATTTAGTTCGTTTTCATTAAATATTAATCATCGCGTTTGATAAAGAACTTGAAAATTATTGACCAATTACAAAAGAGGAAGATACTTTCGTAATTCGATTGCCACTTTGTTTCGAATTAGTTAAAGTGTCTGAGCACGAAATTTCACGTACAACAAGTATTTTAATTACATCCGATAGTGAAGGGTTCGTAGTATTATTAAAAAATGATTGGAAAATTGACGTTTGAATTTTGAAATTGCAACTCGCGTCATGGCTATTGTCTCATTATATCTCCATCCGATATTAGTTGTTATCAATATTAATATTTTGTAATAAAATAGAACGTTACAATTAAAGTTATATTACAAAATATATTGATGATAAAACTGATATTTATTTTAATCGATGAAATATCTATATACTTTAGACATAGATTACAAGAAGTGTTACAAACTCTATTACAAATTATATTTTGTCAATTAACTAGGACACACATAATCTATATATATATATATATATAATAGTCTAATATATAATTATTGTTATAATTAGTGATAAAAAAATTATTAGAATTATCCAGTAACGACATCTCTTAGAGAAGCACGGAATATTGTAGTAGGATTGCGATCAATTCTACTTCATCGTTTGCTACATATGAACGTTTTAAATAGATATACATATATTATTTTTTAATCCGTGTATTGATTTATTATATTATAGTACATTAAAAATACGCAATGTAAGTATTTAAAAAAAAAAAATAAATCAAGTTATAATATAAAATTTAAAAATAATACATTTTCGCGATAAGAAATTTCACGGCTTACCGTTAGTCGGTGTGGTTAAAATTTCAACGCAAAAAAAAGATCGTAATTAAATTTTACCGTTAGAATCCTATTTAAATAAAATGTAAAGATAATCGACGAGGATAATAAAAAAGAAGAAAAGGAAAAAAAAATTGCAGAAAATCCATTCGTTGGTAAAATCAATAAGAAATTAATACTTGAAACGAGACATTCCGATGGCGTATCGAATCCCTTTCTCCCATTATGTATGCATTATCACCCTTTCACGATACAATTGTGTGACACATTTAAACGAAGAGAGAAACTATAAAAGCCCACTCACGGGGAGATATAATCCATTACATCAGTGGTCCATTACGATCGGCGAAAAGTATACAACACGCAAAAGCCACGTATACTATAGTATAATACTTACTATCGGAAATAGCATCGAGTAGTAGTATGTGATCCTGTATAGTGAAATTCAATAACACTCTTTGGTGGTCATGTTATACCTTTTAATTTTGTTGACGCCTCCTTTTTCATCCATATCACGTTATTATTTTTCTTCTTTCATTGACAATGAATAAAATAGGGATAGAAATGTTCACATTTTTTCTTTTTTTCTATACGTGTAATATTCTAACATGAGAACACAAAGTTATAAATAAAAAATATAACCCAAAATATTATACAATGATAAATTTGAGAATGATTTAGTTCAAAGGTAAATCGAATGAAATTTCTTTTTAAATTGATTTTTATTTCATATTAATCCATAAAGAAACATATATTTTGATAAGATAACAACATTATTGAGAATAATAAAAGTTCAAAATGGAAATGGTATAGAATACAAAATTCGAAGTTACGTCCCTTTTTTTCTTTTCACAGTTTCGTACTATAGGAGAGACGTGAAAATGTCATTTAACAATGTAACAGATTTAAAACTCGAGAATGAAACGTAAATAAAATAATAGTTGATGTCATCTGTCGAGATCGATTTATCAGGAGAAAGCTGTAATTCCTTTCAAATATTCTCTGACGATCTTTTTTTTCAGTTTCCATCTTCTTGATCGTCAAATACAATTGCAAGAGAGAAAAAAGAAAGATATGATGATTTAATTTTTATTCAACAAAATTTTGTACGCTTGCTAATCAATAATATTTGTCGTTGAAGATGGAATTTTTTATTAGAACCACGTGCGTATCAAGTTAAAAAAATATAATAATAATTTTCAAAAGCATCTGGTTGGACGACGCAAACGAATAAAACTGCGATGATACGCAGCAGTCAGGAATATGACCACTATGAAACTGGTTGCATGGGAATACATATCCATATATATATATGTATGTGAGTATTCATGCAAATGAAATATGGCGAGACGAGGAAATGTGAAATGAAAGAAAGAAAGAGAAAGGAAGAAAGAAAAAAAGAGAGAGAGGGAGAGATAAAAATATATAGATAGACGGACGTATGGTGATAGGGGTGTGGTAGAGAGGGAGGGGGGAAGGAGAATAAGAGGAAATACAGGACTAACAGGATCCCGCAAAGAGTCGAATTTTTAATGAAAGCTCGGAAAGACTCGTAAGTGCGTATCGCAGGCGTATTTGTGTGATCCTCTAGGGCCCTTCAGTCGAAAGAGTTCATAGGAATCATCATCAGTGCAGGAAGCAATCTGATCCAGTCAGTTACAGGTCCAATTTCTAGAAACAAAGGGGGAAAAAAAAGGGGAAAGAGGTTTCAATAATTGCGAGTCGAAAAAAATCGAACAACAAAACTATCATATCTCGAATTTTTAAGTGTACATTAAAGTACAAAGCATTATTGGTTTCTTGATCGTTCTCCCTGTTTTTTTTTTTCATTATTTTTTTATAATTGTCTCTCTCTCTCTCTCTCTCTCTCTCTCTCTCTCTCTCTGTGTCTCTCTTATTGGATTCAATACATCTTCTCGTCGCAAAATTCTATTCGCTTTTCTCATATATCACATTTGTAGATATAATATATATATATATGTGTGTATAAACGTTTAAGTTTGATGATATAATAAGATCGAACTCATTTTGATGACCATTCGGAAAAAAAAACTCATTAAAATCTAAATGAGAATGAAAGAGAGAAAAAAAGAAAGTAGAGAGAGAGAGAGAGCTGCGTTCGATTGATAGGAAAAAGTTTGATGAAAGTTTTGAAATAAAAAGTAGAAGAAAAAAACAGGAAAATCAAATTAGGTTATTATAAAATAGACTCGAAAATTTTAAAAAGAACAATATATATGGCATACTAAGATGCTCTGACCACACGTTGCTGTGGCTTTGTTATAAATTGTCGATTTAATATAATTTGAAACTATTTGGTAAATTATAAAAGCACACTAAATAATACCACAATTAGAATGAAATAAATAAAATAATAATACATGAAAAAAAAAATAGAAAAAGTAAGATTATGTCGTATGTAAATTGAAATAATTGAATTGTAATACAGCGCCATCTATTGAAAACTTACAGAACTTAAAGACTTAGATAAGCTTTAATTAATAAATCCTTAAATTAGCAATAGAAACTAAAAAATAATCGCAATAAAAACTATCCTATATTCTAAATTGAAAAAAATTGCACAAAATAAAAAAGATTTCATTAAGATCGATTCTGTAGTTTCGAAATTATTATTGGACAAACATTGTAATACTGAATTTTTATATATAAAGATACATATATTTTTTTAGTATTTGTATTTTTACAATAAAAAGTGATACATTAAATTATCAAAATGTTGAATGTAGACGATATAGAAATATTTGTTGATTTCAACCAAATCGTTTATTCCACAAATCCTTGAAAGAATCTCTGAAAGCAAAAAAAAGGAAGGAAATTAGTGACAAGAAATTAATAGATCTTTTTTTCTTTTCTTTTTTTTTTTTAGAGAAGAACACAATAATAAGTTTATAATGATTAATTAAGAAAAATAAAAGAAAACGAGGCTTACTTGCGACACACGCAAATACCACTGCTGCAATATCCTCCAGCTTTTCCCATGGAAAGACAATTAGCCGCACAAGCCGATGAACCAATCATCCCACCAAAGGATAAAAGGTCACAGGTCACTCGACGTTGTCTATCAGCTCGTTCCTCGACCATGTCCTCTCTGAATTCATCATCGAGTTCCATTAAATTTTCTAATCTGTCATCTGAAAATATTCATTATTATTTATTTATTCGTTCAGATATTTTTATGATTACATTTATTGAAGTAATAAATAACTATATAAGTTCTATTTTATAATATATTTCTTTAAATTATTATCACATAATAAATAATTTACCTTCTACAGGAGCAGCCATATTGACCGCAACTATGACGAATAAAATAGAAAGAATAATACAGAGTTTTGTCATTTTAAATAATTTACGAAAGATTCGTAATGTTATTAGATAAAATTATCGAAGTCAAGTGTGCAGCTTCCTTTAATTCGTTTCTTTTTATATACAGGTCTTTATATACAATGTACCATGTAACATTATGTCAATATAAAAATCCTTTATCTCTTGACGAATATGAAAAAGTAAACGGTGATTCCCCTTGTATTAAGAAAAACATGGATTTTCCTGTTGAGATAATGGGTAAAGCCCATTGATTATTAAAATAATTCTTCATGCATTTCCTTATGTTTATTCTTATGCTATATTTATCATACAGATATACATGTGTTTATTTTTACTTGTCAGAAGAATGTAAGATACATAAATGATTCATTGATGAAGTCATTCGTTGATTTGCATGGGTCGTTAACATCTGTATAAGCTGTAATAACGTATCTAGAATATTAATTGTAAGTATAACGATATAATAAATTAGAAAACTATATATTATGGTTTATGATAAATATAATATTTATCGTTTGATAACAATTATCTTTCAAACTTTTATTAAGATGATTATTCATTTATTATGGAATAAATATTTTTTTCTATGATCATAAAAGAATCTTTTCTTTATTTTAATTAATTATATTTCAGATAATATATCATTTTCTTTATTTTCTATAATTATATTATATATATATATATATATATATATAATATTATATGTATTTTATAGATAATATGAATAATTAATAAAATAAAATATTATATATATTTTATAGATAATATATAATTTAAAATAATAAAAAAAAAATAATAAAAATATTTTATTATTACTATTTTATTTTATTATTATTTTTTTATTACTATATTTTATTATTATAAAAATACCAATTTTTTTACTTCTTATATTAACTATTTTTTTATTTACAACAATATATATTCTATTATATTTATTTTTTCATATATAATTTTTTATATATAGTTCATGTAAGCGTGACAAAGAGAGAAGAAAGAAAGAAAGAATTCTCGTAAAATTTAAAAATTTATTTTAACTTTTTAGATTAATACATCGTTGATTAAAAAAAAAAACAGAGTCAGTGAACCAGTAATTTAAGAATATATTAGCTGTAAGACAAATTTCACGGTGGATGCTGTCTGTTCGTAATTTCGCGTAATTGCAGAACATGTACGTGCGTAGTTCGTTACCTTGGATTTCCCAAGTGTGTAACAGGATGTGTCAATAAATGACATTAGACGTGATTACTCGTGCGAGATTGTTCAACAATAAATACAGATACAGATCAGATAGAAATTGGTCTAATCTTATGATTTCTTATCTTTTTTCTTTTTTTTTTTTTTTCGACAACAACTCGTTTTCTAAATTATAAACGAGAGTATTCTTTTTTTTCTCGTAATTTGATTGCTTAGAAAAATGATAATAATAAGAAGGTATTATTAATTACAAAATAATTATTTATTATCAAAGATTAATATTAAATATTGTATATCGAATGTGAGATATAAAATCCATTGGATTGAATTTATCAAATTTCCTGAGTGTCGTAAATTTGATTATTATAATATTAACAGTCATTCATTTATTTAATTAGATTTATCGTATACAAAATAAATTAGATTTACCTCTAACGTTATAATAATATACAGTGTAATTTTGGTTGTCAAATTCCAATACGTTTAATTATCTTTTATCTTTCATTAAATTAGTTACATAAACAGACTTTGTTTTTATTACAAAAACCACCCTTGAAATGAAAATGAGCAGCACAATTTAAACCGCATCCAAAATCACCATAAGATGCACAAACCCATTCAGGTTTTTCCAATTCTTCGGTAGTTTGATTTATATCTAAAAAATTAGTCATATTTTTAATTTTTTTCATTATTTTCATTTAACTTTAATTCTATTTCTTTGTGAAAATTATATTTATTAATTTTATTTGAAAAGCTTTTTTTATAATTATATATCACTCACTAAAAGTTGGATATGCTGAGACCACCATAAATGCTACAAAGAGAGAAACAAAAAGTAACTGGAATTTTGCCATTTTTATCTAATGAGTATTTATTATTAGTTCAATCGAAACTATATACTGTCGTTCAATAGAAATATTCATCTTTTTATATACAGACAAATCTAAAATGGCGATAATGTAAATAGTCATTATGGTAAAGATCGAAGTTAAACAAGAAACACCTGTAGATCAAATATCTATACATAAATTACGATTTCACAAGACGTTTTACACATCGTACTTTACACGAGTTTTCGAAATATTTTCAACAGCATTTAATGGAATAGTTATAATCTTTGTACCAATTTGATATCATTCTTCGTACTTTATTTTTATCTTATTGCGTTTTTCTTTTTCTTTTTCTTATCAGAATATCTTGTAAAAAAAATTAAATACATCATTTACTAATATAATAAAAATTATAATTAATATTATAATTAATATAATATACTAAATACAAATATATTGCAAGTTTAATAAAAATCAGTAAAATCAATAATATTAATAGATATTAATATTAATAGCATAATTATTATGTAGATAATTATAAGTTAGAAAAATTAATGAATAATTCACATTCAATGATAAACTAATATTATCTATCATTTACATAACTATGTATAACTATACTAGGTCTATTTTTATAAATTTCACAATATATCTATTTATTTAACCTAATTTGTTAGGTCAGTGATAATAATTTAATGTTATAAAAAGTTACTTTATCTTTCGATAAAATTTGTTCCTTATCGATTACCTAATTAAAAGCCAAAAACAACGGAAATGACGTGTTTATTTTTTTTTATTGTATTATTTTCGTAGATAAATATTAGTTTATTTTATTTTTTTTTTTTTTTAGATACAACGATTATCAGATATTCGATTAATTTTTTAAGATTTGATTAGGCAAAAGCTACGTCATTATTACCAACACATTTAGTTAAAAAATCCAAACTTATTAAAACAGTTTGCTATAGTGACTTAAATTATAATTAAATCTTTCTAATAAGTTATTTTTTTTAAATATATGTATTATATAAAAAATATTATATTCTACATTATATATATATTGTTTTTAATAATCAATTTAATTATTTTATATTTTAATATAATTAATTTAATTTAATTTGTATTTATATAATATATAATATAATTTATATTATATATATATATATATATATATATATATATATATATCAAGAATATTATATCCGAAGAATACATAACTGTATTTATACTTATAATTAAAATATAATTATAAGTATAAATACGTAATTATATTTTGTAATTATATTAATATATACAATATATAAACGCAATTATATTTATCAAGATATGAGGTATTTTAAAAATACAATTAAATTAGCTATTAACTTTATGCAAATTTTTCTTTGTTCGTTTGACAGAATTATTATCCGAAACATGTAAAATTACACTAAATTTACATTATAATATTTAGAGTAATTAATTAACAAAAGTAATAGAAAAGTTATTTTGTTTATCTTAATATATCAGTTACAAATACAGACACGATCTTCATTACAATATCCACCTTTCCAATGTCCTTGGAAAGTACAGCTTGCGGAGCATGCAATTTTATCAGGATTCTCACAAGGCCAATACTCATCTGATTGGTTCACATTAGAACCTTCTTGTGAACCAGCTTGTGAATCTAAAAAAGTGTCACATTTTATGCAAGATTTATACATTTCATTTATGTATATTTCTTATTTTAACTCTTTGGTTACATTTGACGTATCAGTACGTCATGCATTTGTTTATAATTTTTATATTCGTATAATTAATTATTATATTTAATATTAATTTAAATTATTATAATATTTCAAAGTAATTTTCAAATAAATGTGTAATCAAAGTGTTAAATCTTTATAGGTACTTGAAATATATTAAAAAATAAATTATTTAATATAATTTAATAATTTCTATGACTTTGTTGAATTACTTACCATCGATTGCCATAGCTGAGATTGTTACAATGGTTACGAAAAGAAAAGCAAGTAAGAGTTGAAATTTAGCCATTTTTATATATGAGTATTTATTATTAATTCAATCGAAATTATACTGTCGTTCCCGAAATGTTCATCTTTTTATATACAGAAAAAGCTAATGTGGCGATAATTTTAATAGTCATGGTTATGACCAAAATTAAACAAAAAACACCTGTAAAAAAAAAATATCTATACATAAATCATGATTTTTCATGACATATTTTATCGTACATTAATCGAATTTTCAAAGTATTTTAAACAACATTTAATTGAGTAGTAATAATCTGTGTACCAATTTCATATCACTCTAGGTTCGTTATTTTTTATCTTATTGTGTTTTTTATTTTTTTTTCTTATCAAGATATTCTGTAGAAGGTAAATACATCGCTTATTAATAATAACAATTATGATTAAATCATTTTAACAATTTATAAAATTTTTTTAATTAGATGTATTATAAAAAATATCAACCAATTAATGTTTTTAAAAAATAATTCTTATAAAGAAAAATTCATAAATAAATGAATTTCTATATGACGTAAGAGTACATTATTTAATCTTTTTCTTAACATAAATAAAAATGTTTCTCTTTTTAATATACATGTCCATTTAAATTAATATACAAAGTAAACTATAAAAATATGTTGATATAGAAATAGAAATTTGTAATCTTTTAATAAAAATGTTTTCATTGGATAAATAATAGTTCATTAAAATGAAGGTAAATAATTTCTGTTTAATTTATTTCATTAATAATTTAATATTTTTATATATTTTTTAATTTATATTATTCTACAAGTTTCTTGTCTAAGTAACATAAACATTTGTAATTTCCAGTGATTAAGTTATTAAACATAGAAAAAAAAAGAAATAAAGGTAAATAAAACACAATTATATTATTATAATGTTATATATAAAGAATGTATATTATTGTATAATACATATCTTATCTTTTCTCACATGATAACAATTATCTTATATCTTTTACGATTATATAACAATATATTGAAAATATTATGAAAAATATCTTACACATTGTTGCCAAGAAAAAAAAAGATATTGAAAAAGTCTTATTATCTAAGAAAGTATAATATTTATTTCCGAAGATTAACATAAATGTAACATTTATAATGATTTACAGTATTTTTAAAGAATAGTCCAATTAGCTGTTGACTTATTTCAAAATTTTCTTTTTACTATTTGTTCATTTGATAGAATTATTATACAAAACATGTAGAATTACATTAAAATTACATTATAATATATAGAGTAAATGATTGTCATAAACAATAAGAAAATTAATTTTTCTTTCTTATTAAATCAATTACAAACACAGAGACGATTGCTATTACAATATCCACCTATACCATGTCCTTGAACAGTACAGGCTGCTATGCATACAAGGTGGCTACCACCCTGGCAAAATTTATACATGTCCGATTGACCTACAATATAATAATAAACATGTGAATGTAAAAAGTGGCATATTTTGTGCAAAATTTAAAAATTTAATTTTTACTACATTTCGTATTCTAAGCTTTTGAATTACTTGAAATATATATTAAAATTATATTTATTAAAATTAATGTAAAATATATTATATTTTATTTATATAATTATTTATATATCATATAAATTTTTAATTTATTATATTTATATGCATATATAAATAAAATTATTTACAAACTTTTTTGTCTAATTATATATTATCACTCACTAAAAACTGGATTTGCTGAGACCACAGAAACCATAAATGCTACAAAGAGAAAAACGTAAAGTAGCTGGAATTTTGCCATTTTTATATAAGTATTTGCTATTAATTCGATTTAAATTATATACTGTCGTTCCAGACATGTTCATCTTTTTATATACAGAAAAATCTAATATGGCGATAGTATTTTTAGCGATGGTTAAAACCTAAATTAAACAAAAAACACTTGTTGTAAAGCAATCATCTATACACAAATTACGACTTTTCATGATATTTTATCGTATTTAATCGAGTTTTTGAAATATTTTGAACAGCATTTAATTGAGTAGTAATAATCTGTGTACCAATTTGATATCATTCTTTGTTCGTTAATTTTATCTTATTGCGTCTTTTATTTTTTCTTATCAGGATATTCAGTAGAAGGTAAATACATTACTTACTAATAATAAAAATTAATAACTTATTATTTTTTTCAATACATGTATTATGAAGAAATGCAGAAAAAAATATTGATAAATAAGAATTTATGGATTAATGAATTTCTATATGACCGTAAACATATATTATTTATCATTTTTATAAAGATAAATGCAAAAACATAAAGTTTATATATACAGGTTACCCTTCAACAACACGGTAGATAGGTTCCTAGAAAATGCCGTGTTATTTGAAACCGTGTTGTTTGAGACTCAGAGCCATGCAATGCAAAAAGGGGGATTACGTTTTGAAAACTTTTTAAAAACAAATATTTTTTGAAAACTTTTTGTAGAATATGGAGTGATTTGAAAAAAATGAAACGCTGCAGCGATGTAACGGAGCGGCGGGCGACAATGCACGTAGAGGCGGGCGGCTTTGTAACGACCACGATATTTAGTAAGAAGAGAAAAAGAGACAAACATATAGGATTGAGCCTGAAAGAGAATGAGACAGAATGTAGCTATATAGTTTTTCCTATTCTTGGTCTCTTCTTTATGCTCTTCTTCGTAGTTATCGCTTCTGGTTGTATATGTGTGTGATTGAGTGCTACTACATATTACGAAGCGTAGATACATATACAATAATTTCGATACTATACCTGTTTGTAGGTAGGAACGATAGAAGGGTAGAAGAATAAACAGAGATAAGCACGTAGGTATTCGACAAAAGAATAGGGAAATAAAGAAAGAAGGTGCGTGGCCTGTATTTTTTCCCCAACTTGTCATTTCTTTTTTTATTTAAAAGTGTTTCTATTTTATTAAAAAATTAATATTAAATTCTTTATTTCGCAAATATTATAATTATTAATTATAAAATATATAGAATATAATAATTGTATTTTCAGCAATATTTTACAAATAACAAAAATGATTACAAGATACATCAGAGAAAAAGAATTAAACAACACTGTAGAATATATTTCTTATAAATATCTAAAGACGTGTTTTTTAATTATTTAATTACAATGTCTACCTATTTAGAAAATTTATACTGATTTTTCAATAAAATAGAAAAGTTTTTAAGTAGAAGAAACTGGGCACGCGTGACACAAACAAATAAACCTTATTTGCTATTATATTTCAAATAAAAGTACAATAATATAACTTATTTTAGAGAGAGATACAGACAGAAAATTAATAAATGTTAACAAAATTATAAATTAAAACAACGAAAATGAAAAATGATTTTAGAATCGTCGTAATTCAAAACTCGATGAAACGAAAAAAATACGACCAAAATTGTTCTGGTATTTTTCAAGCATCTAAAGGTATTAGTTGCAACAACAACAAAATACTTATGTGTACTGACCCATGATAAAGATATCTCAAATCCACAGAAAGACAATCATCTAAATAAGTTACAAAAAAGGATATATTATATTTACTAAGATAAGGACGGTTTATCTTTCTGTCGACAAACATTCTACAATTTCTTTTTCTATCTATGGGTATCGAACACATTCGGCATTCTATCTTAATTGATACAAATTGAAAATGATAGTTTTTGTTAGCTACCCCTATCCCAAGATCATACCAGCGCCTTTTAATATATGTATATGGTAACAACATTATAATAAATAAATCCTACAATTATCTTACTCTTGAAACTGTGCATTCGTCTCATTCCCTCGAAACTTAGTTTTTTAAAGATTTCACTTCTAACACGTGTGATCTGCACACATGTTTTCTTTTTTTTTTTTTTAAATAAACAACTTAATTTTTATTTAAAATATAAATGTATGAACAATACAAAACATAAATGAATAAACTATTATTAAATTTGATATAATTATTATTCAAAACATGTAGAATTACATTAAATACACATAATATTGGTAGAGTAATTGACTGTCTAAAACATTAGGAGAGTTATTTTTCCTCATATAATATCATTTACAAATGCAGACACGGTTCTTATTACAATATCCAGATCTCCAATGTCCTTGAAAAGCACAGCTTGAGGAGGATCCAAGCATCCAAAGTTACCACAACGATGACCAATGACCTGCCGCTTGATTCCAAGGAAGATCTTCAGCATGTATCTCTAAAATGTGTCGTATTTTATGCAAAATTTATAAATTTAATTTTTACTACATTTCGTATTTTAAGCTTTTGAATTACTTGAAATATATATTAAAATTATATTTATTAAAATTAGTATAAAATAAATTATATTATATTTATATAAATATTTATATATCATATAAATTTTTAATTTATTTATATAAATATATATGTAATTAAAATATAAATTCATGTATTTAAATTTGTATATTTAAATAAATATAAAATTTTTAATATATATGTCATATTTATATAAATATTAATATATATTTATATAAAAATAAAATTATTTAAAAAATTTTTTTGTCTAAATAAATATTATCACTCACTAAAAGCTGGAAGTGCAGAGACCACAGAAACCATAAATGCTACAAAGAGAAAAACGTAATGTAACTGGAGTTTTTCCATTTTTATATAAGTATTTGTTATTAATTCGATTTAAATTATATACTGTCGTTCCAGAAATGTTCGTCTTTTTATATACAAAAAAATCTAATATGGCGACAGTATTTTTAGCGATGGTTAAGACCGAAATTAAACAAGTAACACCTGTAGAGCAAACATCTATACATAAATTACGACTTTTCATGACATTTTATCGTACTTTACACGAGTTTTTGAAATATTTGGATCAGCATTTAATTGAGTAGTAATAATCTGTGTACCAATTTGATATCATTCTTTGTTCGTTAATTTTATCTTATTGCGTATTTTATTTTTTCTTATCAGGATATCCCGTAGAAGGTAAATACATTACTTACTAATAATAAAAATTAATAACTTATTATTTTTTTAAATACATGTATTATGAAGAATATCAAAAATGTAGAAAAAAATATTGATAAATAAGAATTTATTAATAAATTAATTTCTATATGATCGTAAACATATATTATTTATCATTGTTATAAGGATAAATGCAAAAACATAAATTTTATATACATGTTTATTCAAATTAATATAACAAGTAAGCTATAAGATTTTGATGATTTAGAAATGAAACCTTTTTTTCTTTAAATGAAAATGTCTTGTTTCGAATAAACAATATCCCGGAAAAAATCGAGGTAAATAATTTGTTTTTTATTTTACAAATTTAATATAGTAATATAGCAATAAAAGTACTCATGTAAGTATAAAAAAAACATAAAATAAACCAAAATAAAACATAATTATATCATAATGAATAAGAATATGTAATACTGTAATATTTATCTTATCTTTCCTTAACTCTTATTTTTTGTTTATACAATTATATAATAATATATGAAAATTATAATTAAAAATATATTGTAATTGTGTTGCCGAAGAAAAAAAAGTCTAATACAATATATTTATTTCGAAAGATTTACATAAATGTATTTATGTATGTAGGAGAGTCTCAGATGTAGAAGTAGAGCAGTCTCAGTCGTAGGAGTAAAGTAGTCTCAGTCGTAGAAGTAGTCACAGTAGCAGTCATAGCCGTAGTTAGTCATCAGTCGTAACAGTCGCAGTTGTATTATAAGTCGTTATCAGTTGTAAGAATACAGTCGCTCATCTAAGTTGTAACCGTAAGATTGTGAAACTAATATTGTACTTTTTCTAATACCTATTTTAAATAAATCTTATTAGTAGGATTAAACTGGGTGTATGTTCACCACGCACCTCTCACCCTAAATAAATTATCCCTACATGTATGTATGTACAATTGCAATTACATAATTACAAATTATGTACATATGTATGTAATATTTGTATGTATTTACATAAATTACATTTAGTAAGATATAAGGTATTTAAAAGGAAGAAACCAATAAGGTGTTAACAATAACTAAATACACTTTTAACTATTCGTTCATTTGATAGAATTATTATTCAAAACATGTAGAATTACATTAAATTCTCATTATAATATGTAGAGTAATTGATTGTCGAAACCATTCAGAGAGTTATTTTTCCTCATATAAAATCATCTACAAATGCAGACACCGTTCCTATTACAATATCCACCTCTCCGACGTCCTTGATAAGCACAGCTTGAGGAGCATCCAATGATACCACCAAGCTGACAAGACAAATACGATTCCGGTTGATCCCCATTAGAATCTTCAGCTTGTGGTTCTAAAAAGTATCGTATTTTATCTAACAATTATAAATTAAATTTTCTACGTTTCTTATTTTAAGTCTCTGCAGAACTTGAAGTATATTTCAAAATTACTTTATTTATAGTATATTAATAAATTTAATATACTGTTAAATTAATATAATATATTATTAAAATTATATACACTACACTATTAACCCTTTGCACTCCGCTGTCTCACCTTATGAGATATCGTGATTCTAGCCTATCACTCCGATGTCTTCACGTATGATACATTAAAGTTTATTAGTGATTACGGGGAATTAAGTTATTTCAGCACAACTTTTTTAGACATGCATGTTTCCCTGATGTTTTTTCTTAAAATAGCACAAGACATCGAATCAAAATATAGTAAAATAACAAAGATATATAAAAAAAATGTTAGCGGGTTTTGTGTTCTAAGAGAATGCGAGACGCGTGCTCACGACGGTCCGAGAACTTTTTGACGAAATTTGAGAAGATCGATAAAAAGAATTTTTAAAAGAAATGTTTTTATAGGAGCATATCTCGCATTTTATAGGGAGATTTATAATGTACAAAGAAATATTATCAAATAGTATTACATTTCAAATACAATGGAACGCGCTCGCTTTTTTCAATTGCAACGCTATTACACACATACATTCTCTTGGTAAATAAGTTTTTTTTGGTAAAAATTCTTTAGGTAAATATGTTCCTTGATGTCTACAGATTAATATAAGTCCAATATCATTAGAAACCGTTATTTGGTACCAAAGTTATACTAAATAATACGAGGGTCTGTAAATGTGCCGTTTCTGCCGCGAATTCGCGCGGTGTTGCTGCTACCCAGCATCGAAAGTCGTGCAGAGTGCAAAGGGTTAAATTATATACACTATACTATTAAAAATATATATTATTCTATATTATTATATATACAAATACAATTATATAGTATACTATATAATTATATATACTGTACTATTAAAATTAATAATAAATTTCTGTAACTTTGTTACATTACTTACCATCGATTGCCATAGCTGAAATTGTTACAATAGCAACGAAAAGTAAAGCAAATACAAATTGGAATTTTGCCATTTTTATAGTAGTATTTATTATTACTTCAATCGAAACAATACTGTTGTTCCACAAATGTTCATCTTTTTATATACAGAAAAATCTAATATGGCGATAGTATTATTACCAATGGTTAAGACCAAAATTAAACAAGAAACACTTGTAGAGCAATCATCTATACATAAATAACGACTTTTAATGACGTTTATCGTACTTAATCAAGTTTTCGTATTATTTTGAACAGCATTTAATTTATTAGTAATAATCTGTATACCAATTTCATATTATTCTAGGTTCATTACTTTTATCTTATTGCGTTTTCTGTTTTCTTATCAGAATATTCTGCAAAAAGGAAAATACATAAATTTATAATAAAATTTATAATAAAAAAATTTCTAAAGATTTATTATTTTCTTAAATATATGTACAGTAAAGAATAACAAAAACTAATGTTACTAAAAAATTATTTAACTGATAGATAAATAATATTCATAAATAAGAATTCATGAATCAATAAATTTCTATATGACGTATGCATATATATTTTTTATATACATGTTCTTTTAAATGAATATACAAAATAAGCTATAAAAATTTGTTGATACAAAAATGCAACCTTTATTTCCTTAAATGAAAATGTCTTGTTTCGAATAAACAATATCCTGGCAAAATCAAGGTAAATAATTTGTTTATTATTTTAAAAGTTACTTTTATAAGAAACTTAACATTTGTATTATCTAGCAATGAATATACTCATGTAAGTATAAAAAGAAAAGAAATAAACATTAATAAAACATAGTTATATTATAACGAATGTGTAATATTGTAAAATTTATTTTTTATTTCCCCATATGATAAATCTTATTTTTTTTTATACAATTATATAATAATATATGAAAATTAAAATTAAAAATATATTGTAATTGTTTTGCTAAAACAATAAGATGTTGGAAAAGTATTATTTTAAAACAATATATTTATTTCGAAAGATTTACATAAATGTATTTATGTACATATGTATAATGTATTTAAATAAATTACATTTAGTAAGATGTAAGGTATTTAAAAGGAAGAAACCAATAAGGTGTTAACAATAACTAAATACACTTTTTACTATACGTTCATTTGATAAAATTATTATTCAAAACATGTAGAATTACATTAAATTCACATTAAAATATGTAGAGTAATTTATCATCCAAAGTAATAGGAAAGTTATTGTTTTTTTTTATTATTACAGACAAACGCAGACATTGTTCCAATTACAATATCCACCTCTGCGACGTCCTCGAAAACCACAGCTTGAGGCGCATCCATATTTATTACAAGACCCATACGATTCCGGTTGATCCCCATTAGAATCTTCAGCTTGTGGTTCTAAAAAGTATCATATTTTATCTAACAATTATAAATTAAATTTTCTACGTTTCCTATTTTAAGTCTCTGCAGATAAAAAATTACTTTATTTATAGTATATTAATAATTTCTACTACTTTGTTACATTACTTACCATCGATTGCCATAGCTGAGATCGTTACCATAGCAACGAAAAGTAAAGCAAATACGAATTGAAATTTTTTCATTTTTATATAAGTATTTGTTATTAATTCGATTGAAACTATATACTGTCGTTCCAAAAATCTTCATCTTTTTATATACAGAAAAATTTAATATGGCGACAGTATTATTAGAAATGGATTAGACGAAAATTAAACAAAAAAACACCTGTGGTGGTATCATTTATTCATAAATTACAACTTTTCATGACTTTTATCGTATTTAATCAAGTTTTCGTATTATTTGAACAGCATTTAATTTATTAGTAATAATATGTATACTGATTTTATATTATTCTTTGTTCATTATTTTTATCTTATTGCGTTTTCTTTTTTCTTATCAGAATATCCTGGAAAAAGGTAAATACATAAATTTATAATAAAATTTATAATAAAAAAATTTCTAAAGATTTATTATTTTCCTAAATATATGTATAATAAAGAATAACAAAAACTAATGTTACCTAAAAATTATTTAACTCGTAGATAAATAATATTCATGAATAAGAATTCGTGAATAAATAAATTTCTATATGACATAAGCATATATATTTTTTATCATTATTATTAACATAAATAAAAGTGTAAATGTACATTTAAATTAATATACAAAGTAAGCTATAAAAATTAGTTGATATAGAAATGTAACATTCTTGTCTTTAAATGAAAATATCTTCTTTGGAATAAACAATATCTCGTCAAAACGAATGTAAATTAATTTGTTTATTATTTTACAAGTTATTTTTGTAAAAAATTTAAATATTTTTTATCTCTATCGATGCAAATACTTAGCATAAAAAGAGCAGAAATGAACGTAAATAAAACATAATTATATTCTAATGGAAAAGAATGTATAATATTTCATGATGCATCTTATCTTTCTTCACATGGTAACTTTTATTACGTGTTTCTACGAGTATGTAATAATAATATTATGAAAAATATGTTGTAATTGTGTTGCAAAAACAAAGAACACTGATATTGAAAAGGTCTAATTATAAAGTAGTTTATTTTCTTCCTAAGATTTACATAAATGTAACATTTAGTAATATTTAAATGGATAATTTTGAAAAAGTATCATCTCTCTAATTTGCTGTCAATTTTTTCCAAATTCTCTTATTACTATTAGTTCGTTTGATAAAATTATTATTAAAAACATGTTAAATTACGTTAAATTTACATTATAAGATATAGAGTAATTTATTGTTGAAAGTAATAAAAAAGTAAATTTTTTTTTCTTATTATATCAGTTACAAATGCAGACACCATTCTTGTTACAGTGTCCACCTCTCCAATGTCCTTGAGCAGCACAGCTTGCGGAGCATGCAACGTTACCACCATGCTGGCACGAATAATACACTTCTGGTTGATTCACAACAGTATCTTCAGCTTGTGAATCTAAAAACAGTCATATTTTATGCAAGATTTATAAATTAAAAAATATTAACTAAAATAAATAATATTATTAATTATATTATATTTCTAAAATAAATTTAGCAATATAAACAATAAATTTTTGTATTAAGCATCTGCAGAACTTGAAATATATTAAAAATTACTTTATTTAATATATTTGAATAATTTCCATAACTTTGTTGCATTACTTACCATCGATTGCCATGGCGTTAATTGTTACAATGCCAATGAAAAGAAAAGCAAAGAAGAATTGGAATTTGGCCATTTTGAAAATCTTTGATTTTCTATTAACTTTAATAGAATTGTTTTTTTTGATAAGATTTTTTAACTTCTTCAGTCGAACTACGGTTTCTTATTAAAGCAAAAAAGCTAATTGGATTAATATATATATGAACGAATAACGGTCAAAGATAACATATCACATAGTTCAAGTATTATTTTATCAAAAAGGTAGAATCATTACATCATTTAAAATCATTATCGTTTTTGTTACTTTTATTAATCTTATCAAAAGATCTATTCAAAGAGGTTTGTAAATTGTTTACCAATAATCTCATTAATTATTAAGCTTTTTCAACACTTTATCTTTCTACTTATTATTGGTACTATTTAAATTAATAACGACGAATAAATTAACTATTGTAACGTGTTCGAAACAATATAACTCTTGTAGACGTTGTAATCGATGTTAAATCATTTTGTTAATCAATTTTTTTTTTTAAATAATACCATCATATTGAAAATTGCTCTAGAAATGTGTAAGATTACTAAATTAATGTTTTTTTTTTCATTTAATTTTATTTCGAACAAAATCGAATTAGGTTTTGTTGAAAGTCGGATTGTTCTCAATGTGCTTAAGGATTTATTTAAACATTAAAAATACATTATCTTGTACTACGAGAATTTACAACTATTGGTCATATTTATATCTTATTAATATTTTTGGCCTAAAAATTTACAACTTTCGGTACTAAATTGTTTGTTTAACAAGAGTTTCTTTATATAACTCTGCTTTTACGTACTCGTCGAGGATACGTGAAAGTAAAAATCAGCTGTGTAAAGAAGTCGAACACGAAACACTCTGTTTGTAAAAATGTAATTTATTAAACTCTTAAAATATTTCGATAATATTTAAAAAAAAACAAAAATCAATCAATTAACAGAAAAAATCACAATATTCTTAATCTAGTATACCCAACATCTGACTAGTTAATTAGAATTAGTTATCTCAAGTATGTATTTTGTGAAACCGGAAATTAATTTATAAATCTTTATTCTATACGTTTATGAAATTGATAAAAAAAAAAAAACTAACAATTTGTAAATCAATAATCAATTAACACGTTGCCGCACACTTTTAATTTGACGATCGTGCTTAGAAATACGAAGATCGGACGGCTATAGCCGTCATTTGCGGCAATGGGTTAATTAGCAACTCAATACTTTATCCTCTTTCATTTACTGTATGTTAACTCGTTTGTCATTTGAATGTGTGAAAAATGTTTTTTAAAATTATATACTATTTTTGTAAATGTTTTCCGACTTAAACTTGTTATTCTAAATTATATTAGGTATCATATTATATTTACACAAATCACTTTTTATTTTATTCTATCGATCTGTCTTAAGTCAAATCTCGATCTTTGTCGAATTCACAGTTTTTTAAAAATAGTTTTTGAAATAGGCTTCACGTCACATATAAAAAAATATATATTTTACCGATAGAACTTAATAACTATATAACAGTCACTTTTTTATATAGGAAAAATAATGAAAGATATTAAAAAAAGAAATTTAAAGATTGAATAATAAATATCTATGTATGTATTTTCACCTGAATCATTACAAAGTAAAATATTAATATTGAAAATTCATTAAATATATGTAGGTAATCATCGATTCATTATTACTTTATAAACACTTCGCTTATATGAAACAAATACACCTGTTGGTTGTGGTACATTGTCCACGTCGATGGCCTTCTGAAACACATTTTCTTACACATGCGTTAACTCCACCTGACTTGCAAACAGAAAGATATAGTTCCGTGTCTTCAACTAACTGATGCGAAGAATTTCCTAGAAATAAGATCAAATGTTTAAGTTTTGATTTTTTTGTGTTTTTATTTCGTTTCTTTTTGATATGTTTTCAAAGTATACTTATTTAAAAATATGTTGGTAAAATTTTAAGTTAAAATTCTGAAAATTGATTGTGAATTACAGTTCACTTTAGTTAGACCAAATAACAAGATTGATTAGACAATAAATAAAATGTTAGGGATATACAACTAGTAACTGTTAACTCATACTAAAAATTTATAATAAAAAAATGGAATAAATCCGAATTAAAGAAAATTATTATAAAAAATAATGCAAGAGAAATTATAGTCGTTAAAAAATTAGAAGTTTAAATCGAAATATAGGTGTAATGTCAAAGAATAAATACAAAATATTATTATTTTAAAATAAATTTATTATAACATGTTGAAAAATAAGAAAATAAACAATAGTTCCAAATAATTGTAATTCCAATAGTAAGAAAAAGAAAAAGAAAAGAAATTACATTAAAAAGAGACACAGTTTTTTAAATCAGACAAAAATTTGTATCATTTTTATATATTATTTTACCTACATATTTAAACTTATTCTTTGCAATAATCTAACCTAGGCAAACACATTTATCATCTCCTTCCCAGACTCCAGCTGCTTTTCCTTTACTCCAACAGGCTGCATTACAAAGCCATTTTGAGCTTCCTCCAACTGTGTGTTCCTTAAGATCGGAAAATGAGTCGTCCGAAGGTTCTGCAAATATATGAATTATTTCATTTATTTTAAATATATATATATAATTAATATAATATTTTAAATTAAAATTGAATAAACCTTCTAGCTGTACAGCCATAACGGCCATCATTGCGACGAAGAGAAAAGCGGCAAGAAGAAAGAATTTCATTTTCAGTGATTGTTGTTTCTTTAACTTCAGCTTTCAAATAAGAACTATTAACAATAACGTCGAAATGAATGTTTATATAGTCATAAGGAGTATATTATCGAAATTTTGATATCATAATTATCTAATATCTAAAGATAATCTTAGAGAAAATAAATGATTACTGTATTATTTTTACATTGAAGTTTCAATGATAAACTCTCGGCGATTTGTTCAATTAGAATAAATTAACCACTTAAAACGAATTAGAGACTTAAGTTTAATTGAAGATTAAATTAAAGTAGAGGTTAAAATTGAAATAAAAAATAAATATATAAACACTTTTTATTTAGGAAGAATATATTTTTATTTATTAACCAAAATTAAATATACACAACATTAATTATTTCCAATGAATTGTACGTTTTGCTTGATAATTGTCGTGTGCAAAAAAAAATAACCTGTTGAATTTTCGTTCAAACAATAGATCCAAAAAAATTGTAATTCCTTAAATAAGAAAGAAAGAAAGAAAGAAAAATAATTACATTAATAAGAGAAACAATTGAATTGTTTTATTTGCTATTTATATTAATATAAGAGAAAACCGACAAGAAGATAAAATTTCATTTTTTGCGATTGTGTTTTTTTAGCTTCAGCTTTCAAACTATAATTTTATCGTTGTAATGTGTCTTTATATAGTCATACGATGTATGTTATCAAAATTTGGATAGCATACTTATCTGATATCCAAAATTAATGGACAAGTACCTAAGCGAAAATGGATTTGTGTTTTTATTCAAATGTACAAAAGTATGTTATTGTTTATCTAATATCAATATGTATCAGATCTAGTAATAATTAATATCGTTTTTTAATACATAGTTAAAACTAATTTATTTCATTTGAAAACTACTTTCTAAACTTTTGGACTTTACCAAGTGAACACAATTTATTGGAAATATCGCTACTATCATTTTCTGACACCAACAGCATCTTGACACAGAGAATTACAGATATTTTTTGCAGCTTCATTTATTTATCTTTCCAACTGGAACTCGTGAAGCATGCAATGCCAAATATGCTTTTCATCTGCCATCTTTTTAACCCTAATTTCGCAAAATAAAACACTTCAAACTCAAACTTTTTGCAGCAAAAGCTTGTTAATTACATTTCACACTTTCTATATGTACATCATGTTTGTAGGTTATGTTGATGAAGTTAGTGTCAAGCAGAATATTAAACGAATACTTAAAAAATGACATTAATAATTACTAGACCGTATAGTTTTATATAAATTGTCAACAACAAAAAATTAGACACCTTAAGCAAACACGAACTCTCAAAGGATCTTTAAATTTACAGAAATTTTTTACACACAAGGGTCATAAGAGTTGGAGTAAATAAAATCCTCTCACATCTCACAAACATCAAATATGAAGTATCTCCAAGCTTTATATTCAGCGTATATTTATTTCTCATTTTTATAAACGGTATACTGAAGAACATCCAACATCCCAATCAAAGAACTTCTATTTGTAAACGACCTTACCATAATATGTTAAAGAAAAGCGTCTTAATTCGACTCAAAAGCATTTACTAGCAGAAACTCTCAATAAATTATAAAATGATAACAAAAATTCGAATTTCAAATCTCTAATCAATAATCAGTAGTTATTAACTTCATCAAAAGCCAACCTTTCTCTATGCATCAAATTGAATCATATGAAACAGGAATTAAAACAGACTACTTGCACCAAATTACTAGAATTCACCTGCGATACTAAGCTCACTTGGAGACCACATATAAATAAGCTCATTGGTGATTCCAATTTACGCCTGGATATACTAAAAACAATAACTAGGGTACAAATCACAAAACCCTTCTCTTAAAAAAGATAAAAATATGTGAAATTATAAGATGTATCTTATCTTTTCTTACATGATAACTCTTATTGAGTGTATTTATATGTACATTGAGTATGTAATAATAATATTATAAATAATATGTTGTAACTGTGTTGATAAAAAAATGAATATTGATATCGAGAAAGTCTAATTGTAAAAGAATTTATTTATTTCCAAAGGTTTACATAAATGTAACATTTAGTAAGATTTAAAGGGATAATTTTTAAGAGAATAATCTAATTTGTTGTTAACTTCTTCCAAATTCACTTTTTAATATTCCTTTGTGTTTGATATAATTATTATTAAAAATATATAGAATTACATTAAATTTACATTATAATACATAGAGTAATTTATTGTCGAAAGTAATATAGGAAAGTTATTTTTTTTCTTATTATATCAGTTACAAATGCAGACATCATTCTTGTTACAGTGTCCACCTCTCAAACGTCCTTGAGCAGCACAGCTTGCGGAGCATGCAATGTTACCACCAACCTGGCACGACCAATACACTTCTGGTTGATCCACAACAGTATCTTCAGCTTGTGAATCTAAAAACAGTCATATTTTATGCAAGATTTGTAAAAATGTAACACACTCGAACTAAACCAAAACTGTACACACTCGAAATAATTCAAGTGGTGTTGTATTTTATACTGCTATAAAAATTTTGATTAATATTGTTTTTTTTTTTATTCTTTTTTTTTGCCAGTACAATGTTCTAAAGTGTGTTTTTTTATATAAAAAAAAAATTGACTTTTTTTGCCGGTTTTTTTTTCAAAAAATTAGTGCGTTAAGGGGTTAAGCATCTCTGCAGGACTTAAACTATATTTAAAATTATTTTATTTAATATATTTGAATAACTTCTATAACTTTGTCGCGTTACTTACCATCGATTGCCATGGCGTTAATTGTTACAATGCCGATGAAAAGAAAAGCAAAGAAGAATTGGAATTTGGCCATTTTGAAAATCTTCGATTTTCTATTAACTTTAATAGAATTGTTTTTTTTTTTGATAAGATTTTTTAACTTCTTCAGTCGAACTACGGTTTCTTATTAAAGCAAAAAAGCTAATTGGATTAATATATATATGATCGAATAACGGTCAAAGATAACATATCACATAGTTCAAGTATTATTTTATCAAAAAGGTAGAATCATTTCATCCTTTAAAATCATTATCGTTTCTTTATTTTGTATTAAATTGCGTATTATAACACGTAAATATGTCTTATCGAAAACTTTTAAAAGTCCAATTACAAACTAAAATATTGATATTGACAATTTATCAGATATAAGTAGTCATCAAGTAATTATTATCTTATAGACACTTAATTTTAACAGAACATATACGCGTGTTGTTTTCGGTGCCATGTTTAAATTGTTTACCTTGTGAATGTATCCAATCTCCATCTGTCTTGCAAGAAAAAAATGCTTCCAACTCTTTAACTAACTGATACAAATAATTGATGGATTCCTATCTAATAGATATTAGATAAAGTTAGATCTAGATAGAGATAATCGACAATTACGTATGTGATAACGATATTTCGTTTACATTAAAATAAACAAAAGTATGTTGAAATTATTTTTATAATATAATTATGTGATTTAAATATAAATTATTCGCAAAGAGAAACTCTTACAAATATTGAAGAAACAATACCCCATGAATTCATTTCTCAAGTGCTTTCTCACATATATTTGTTTTCATAAGGCTTATTCGAATCTTGCAGTTTAAAATGAAGATAGGAAAAAGATAATAAATGTGAAGTAAAAATAATCGTAACAATAAAAATAATCTTTTAATATTTTTAATTTCAAATAAATATAATACAATATTATTATTTCAACTATCTTTAGATGTGTATAAAATGAAATGATATTAGATCACTAATTTGTAATATCAATTTGTTCGACTTTTTGTTGTTCGTCACTTATTGTCTAGAAATTAAATCGTTTTCTTAAAAGATCCAACATTTGTTCTCTGAAAATGAAAAACAACAGATTGAATAATAATATTGAGTTTTTCGGAAAGTGATTTTGTATTTTTTTGTGAAAATGAAGACAATTTTTGCTTGCAGATTAAACCTAGGCCCTTCAAGTTGGCTTAAATAGTTGAATTTGATAAATTTAACCTCTCACCGATCTTACGTTTTGATATTTGCTGATTAGCATCAACTAATGACTTTATTGTGTCAGGAAAAAACGAAATTACTTTCTGAACAATCCAATAATTTGTTTGTATATACTTTCTACGATATCTTTCCTCCGTTAATGTCAACAACAATTAACTGTATCCAAACATACATCTATCTTTGATAGAGGACAATATTGAACAAACGATTACTCACTCTCGACAATGACAGATCTCATTTATGCAATGACCACCTGCTCTTCCTCTTGCGATACAACCTGCGGCACAAGCACTGTCACTAACCCAGTCACCAATAATAGGAATTCGGCAAGTAGCTCTTCTGTATCTCGTGTGCTCAATCGTCTCTAATTCTTCTGGTAATTTTTCATTCATAATAAAACTATAGCTCGAACCTTTTTCTCTATAATAAAATGTTTTTCTTTTTATTTATAAATATATACGAATGATAATTAAAAATGATCAAAATAAAATATACAAATATAAACCTTCTAACGGTGCTGCCATTATTGAACAACCAAAAAGTACCACCAGCAAAGCAAAAAGCAACGTGTTGATCTGGATCATCTTGATCATCTCAATTCAGGGTACTTTAACAAAGCAATTTTACAGTTAAGACTACGGAGGAAGAACTGTTTTTAACACCGCGAACCACTGCGTTATATATCCTACAAACACAATTAAAAAATGTTTCATATATATATCTCTTTGAGAAAAAGCTATGACATATTATTAGGATGATTTCATTGAAAATCTTATACTAACAATAAGATAAAATGTTGATTTTAAATATAAATATTTCAAAGAATGTCATATCTTTTTTTATTTATTACTTTTATCTTTCTTTCTCTTTTATTTGGTTTTCCTTGGTATTAAAAGGAAAATACGTTAGATAAAGTCGGGGAAATCTTGGGAAATAACGTAGAATATTGAAATTGAAATCTCATGAACGTAATAATCGTTTCAATTATAGGTCGTGAACTTTATACACGTAATGTGGTTTTAATTTTATCGTAATACCTTTATTTAAAACAATAAATATTTCTAATATTTTAGTTTCAAATAATTCGTAATAAAGTACGTAAAGTTTTATTCTATGATATACTTTTATATACATATTAATTTTATATTATATTTTATATTATATTTTATATTATATATATTTTTATTTTATTTATTTATTAATTATATATATTTTTATATTAATTTTATATTATATTTTATTCTATAATATACTTTTTATATTAAACTTTTTAATATTCTTTTTATTTTTTTATTTTTTCGTTTATTATTTGCCATAAAGTTTCAGTTATAGATAAAGTCAAAGAATTCAACTCAATCAATAGAATAAATGTAGTGGAATTATTTTGACCGTGTATTAAGTGACTTGGACAAATGATCGGTCGTCCGTTTAATTCGTAATAATAACTCTATAATCGATTAATTGCTTATCACATATTTGCACTACAGTATGCGAATTCAAAATGAATTAAAAACAATACGCATCTTTTGATCTCGCAAATTGTTGTATGTATACAATACATATGTATGTATGTATAAATATAATTGTTTTTTTGTCTATATTATTTATCGAAAATATACATTATTAATATTGCGTATGTATACGTCTGATAGCTATCGATTAAAGTCAACGACGATAGTACTATTAATAGTTGTTTAATAAATTCAAGTAAATTCGAATATTCTCGAAATATATTATGTTACGCTTTTCCGTCATTAATAAATAATTATTTGAACGATATTTATTTATTAAATATGTTAAAATAGATTCTCTCATAGATTATAAATGTATTTATTATGGCTATTATAATTATTCTTAATATTTAATTGATATCACAAGCACTATTTCCGGTAGATCCATTGATAAGATGTTATCATGCAAGTTCAAGATCTCCAAAGTTTATCAGTATGTCCTTTCATGTCAGTTACTTCCCATTCTTGATACGTTGGAATTGTATAAACTACTGACAGCAGCATATCAAAATCATACGATAGAAAAATAAGATAAATATGACCCATTAATCAATTCATTTCATATATTCAATATAACAATTTTATTATAATAATTCATTTCATTAGAGAAAACTAGGAAACATTAAGTAATTAATTACAAATTATTTAATTAATTCAGACATTTTCTATTAATCGACAAATTACTCTACATAATTTTTATAAACATTTTACTCTTACCACTTTCAGAACAAATGATTTAAGTGCACTTAATAAATGAATAGATAATAACATGATTTCGATAATATGAAACATTCGTAAAATCGATGTAGGTATAATAAATGATTTTCGAACGATTATCGATTGATTTTTGATTAGATATATTATATAATTTACACGTATTATTAATAAGTTAAAATCGTCGGTATATATCTCGTAAAATTTCACAAGTTATTAAGCTTCAATAAAAATCGATAAACAGGAAAAGAAATGATACGTGTATAAACGGTAATTAAATTTTATTTGTCAATAAAGTATTTAATTTATTCCATAACGATGAATCATTTATTGTGTAAATTCAAAGTAAAAAATATTTATTAATAATAACATTATAAATTTTATGTTTTCTAATATGAAAAATTAGCAGATCATTTCACTTCAACTAAACTATCCAATTTTACTAACCCTTTGACTGCTAACTACTCTAAGTCGAAGCGCTTAGCGTGTGCGGCGTGCGGCCAACAGTAGAGGTCTCTGGGGACTGAATACTTTTTCGGGCAATATGGATCTTGTAAGCGGCGTATTAATAATTTGTAATATAATTCATAATCCAATTACTATTAGTTTGTCCACTACAAAACGAATCAAATAATTTTTTTTATTTTTTTTTATTTTTAACATATATTGTTTATTCACTAATAGTAAAGTTTTAAAACACCATATTTTGATAGTTATAAATTATAACTATACTTTTTTTATAACTTATATAATGTATATATTTGGATATTAGAAATTGAAAAATTGGACAAATAACAAGTAAGTAACATAAGTACTGTAAATCTAAACAAAATGAAACGATTTTAAGACAGAGAATGACTGACCAAATTAACGAAATTTCATTTTTTTCGTTGCTAATCAATGAGGTTTAAGATTCCTGCAAGTGTGTTGGATATGTAAAAGAGAAACCATTTCCGAGCATACATATAAGACAGCAGTAAACAGCCAAAAATTCGCCGAGCGCGCATTTGCGTCCATAGTCTCTTTCGATGGCTTGCGTCGGACGCATATTTGAGCCCATAGCAGTCAAAGGTCTAAATGATAAGCAAACCAAAATATGAATTAAGGATAAATATTATCCATCAAGATCATTTATAATGTTTAAATTTTAATCTATAAAACAAAAAAATATAATTTACGTTTTACAGAGGACAAATAACGTAAGAACTGTTATCATTGTATTTGTATCCTATCATTTTACAATGAGTGACTCAAGCAGTGTCTCCTACAGGTTTTTTAATTACTATAATTAATTCTATAAATTAATTACAATCAATTATTGATTAATTTTTCAACGCAAATGAATAAATATAATCTAAAAATATGCTTCAGCTTCATAATCGTAACGATAATGCATAAAATGGTTTTCATTACTGTTGAATCCCGGTAATGTAGAAAACTGCATTATCTGTTAAGAAAAATAACAGTTGAGCGCTGACTTACCGACTATTCTGTCGATAATAAAATTTTTATTTTTATATTATTTTTACAAGTTGATACATAGGTTATAAAAAAATTTTGCAGATATATAGTTCTTATTTTCTCAATTGATAAGAACATTATTATTTTTTAACACCAACGCCATCATGTGATTTTAAACTGTCTTCTATACATTTTTAATAAAGCTGTTCGATCATTGGTTAATAAGTAGCCAATTATATCAAGCAACGTGCCCGTCTACGAATATATTTTTCTAACAGATGGGTGTACGAATCTCTACTGTCAAATGAAAGTGTTGTGACAATTAAGGATAAGCAAAGTTAAAATAAGTACAAATTAATAAGAAAACAAAAGACATTTCATTTTTTATGGAAATTTGTGCTCATTAATTCCCATTAAAAACTGAATATCGATTACTCGAAATATATACTATTCGAGTTTGATACACTGCAAGTTCGTGACAGTTGACGCACAGCAGATCACTGATGGTTGTTCAAAAGTTGTTGTTTGATTAATTACTTTTTTGAAAGATCACAAAATGCTGGTCTTCTGTGATATTTTTGATTTTAAAGTGCTTATATTTGCTTGTCTGTTGGTAAGTTTTTATACAACAAAATCTAACATTATATTTTCTTTTTAAAAATTCTTTTTTCACGTCTTTTTCAATTTCTAAGCGGTACTTGACACGTACTTAAGTTCCGTGGTGATTTTGTAATAATTTAGAAATTAATCAATTTCTAAATGTCTTATTATAAATAACAATATATTTGTTATTTTAATTTTCATATAAAATTTTCTTTCATTATTTTTCATCTATAAATGTTTTTTAAATAAATAACCTCAAAATATGTGACAAGTTGATGTTTAAACAGCTTTTTGTCCACAATATGTATACTTACATATATATTACTATATACAGTACAATATACTTATTTCATGAGACATTTTCATAAAATTTATTTATGCAAATATTGTCAGAATTTTAAATTTAAAAATTTCAAATATAGTAAAAGATTTAAATTCCTTATTTGATCATTAATAATTAAATTATTTTGTTGATTTGTGATCATGTTAGAAGAAAATTTGTCAATTATTATAAATCAATTTACTTTTTTAGATATTCTTACCTAAAAGTTTAGGAAACCAAGGTGCTGTTCCACTTACTCAAAAAAATATTGATCATACATTAGGTGAGTTAAAATAAAAATATAAAAAAATGTATGAGTTATCATTTTATTATTGTTATATCAAAAATAAATATATTTCTTTTTCTTTTTTTTTAGCAAGCAATGAACTCGTATTTATAAACTTTTATGCAGAATGGTGTCGTTTTAGTAATTTATTGGCACCAATATTTGAAGAAGCATCTCAAAAAGTACACGCAGCTTTTCCACAACCTGGAACTGTGGTAATGGGTAAAGTAGACTGTGACAAAGAAGGTTAGTTTTCTAAAATAAAAATGAAAATGTTTATATACTGGATTATTCAAAAAGTATTTTCTTATCTATATCTACCATTCTGTTCAATTATTTTTTCCCATGTTTTTGGCAGTTGCAAGATTTCATACATTTGATTATTTTTAATTTTAGGATCTGTAGCTTCAAGGTTTCACATTTCTAAATATCCAACATTAAAGGTTATTAGAAACGGACAGCCAACTAAAAGAGAATACAGAGGACAACGCTCTGTTGAAGCTTTCGAACAATTCATCAAAAAACAATTACAAGATCCTATTAAAGAATTCTATGATTTGAAAGAATTAAATAATCTTGATGATAAGAAGAGAATGATTATTGGATATTTTGATAATAGAGATGGTCTGGAATATCAAATGTTCAGAAGGGTAGCAGCAAATTTGAAGGATGATTGTCAATTTCACGTTGGATTTGGGTAAGACATCAATATCAATTAAATTATTTATATAAGATATATAAAATGTAGTTACGTCTTATATTATCTGACAAATTTGATGTATTTAAAAAGAAACAAGTAAAAATTAGTCATAGATTACAATGATATTATAAATATATGCTTACTTTGTAATTGATGCCGTAACAATATTAATTTTATTTAACAAGCACTTGCTCCAATGAAAATTGTGAAATAGGACAGCATTTTCACTTGGTGTAAGTAAAGATGTAATAAGTAGTTATATCTCAATATTAGAATTGTATAATGTTATCTTTAATATGCTTGCTATGTATCTGATATAGACTTGTATTATTTTGTTTATCACAAATTTAATTTATTACAGCCAATTTAAATAGAAATATTATCATAATCATTACTTTTTCTATAAGTATTATTTTGTATTATATTTTAATTATTTAAATTTCATCATAGTCCTGTTACTGAAGTTATATATAATTAATAGGGATGCGAGTAAGGCCATGCATCCACCTGGTCAACCAATTGTTGTCTTCCGATCGGATAAAGCATTATCTAATGATGAGGATGAAACTTATAAGGGGAGTTTGAAAAACTTTGACGAATTAAATATTTGGGCTCAAGAAAAATGTGTCCCGCTTGTGAGAGAAATTACATTCGAAAATGCAGAGGAATTAACCGAAGAAGGTTTACCTTTCCTTATATTATTCCATTCACCTGAAGATACTGAGAGTGTCAAAAAATATAAAGATGTTGTAACTAGAACTTTGATAGATGAGAAGCGTAAGTTTAATTATGTTTATTATATTACTGCATTATTTTATATTGTATTTAAATTATTTTGTTATACTTTTAGAAAACATTAATTTCCTTACTGCTGATGGTTTGAAGTTTGCACATCCTCTTCATCATTTGGGGAAAAGTTCAGCCGATTTACCGTTAATCGCGATCGATAGTTTTCGTCACATGTACCTGTTTCCTAGCTTCCAAGATATCAATATAGAGGGAAAACTGAAAGCTTTTATTCATGAGTTATATTCTGGAAAACTTCATCGAGAATTTCATCATGGACCTGATTTGCCTGGTTTTGAAACACCACAAATTACAGGACACGTTAAAGTGCCTACAACTCCACCAGAATCAACGTTTAAAAATCTTGCGCCGAGTAAAAATAGATACACTTTGCTTAGGGATGAATTATAATAGTGTTCTTATTATGGTGATACAACAAAATGAAATGAAACTTACAGAATGAAATAACAAAGTATAGTCTCATCAACAGCAAATTAATTCAAATTATTAAACAGAAAAAGAAGCTTCGTAATAATACATACAAGCGAGTAGTGATCATCTGTAGTCTATTTATACTCTTGGTCTATATCGCGTTGATAAGTCTCAGTTATAAAAGTGTGTTAGGAGAATTTTTATTACTATTATGTCTAATAGCATTTTAATTTTTTTCGTATTAACAAATTTTATTGAAAATATATAAATTTATATATTTAATATTAAATTAAACGAAAAAAAAAAACATTAAAATCGTAAATGTATAAAGCCTTATTTCAGAAATATAATAATCAGATACTAATAATCATTAGTAATGGAAAAAAAAAAACTATACAAATTTAAATATAAGATAATAGTCGCTTTCATTCTATATTTTTACATAAATTTTTATTACTTTCTTACTAAAGCTAATGAAATATCTTTACTACAATTTATGAAAAGAAAACTCAAAGATTGTACATCTCCCACTGTCAATATTTACATATTAGATTTTATACTACAATTTAGAATGCAGAAGAGAGATAAATGAGAGATCATGTGAAATGCAATTTTTTTTTAGAAATATCATTTAATTAAAATATCGTATTCTCACTTTTCATTTTTTATGATTTAATATTTGAGTAAAACAGTAGATAAGCCTTTATACTTATGGCTCGACGAAAATATCCTTTACATAATTTGCGTCTGATATTTATTGCAAGTAATAATAACAATTAGAGGTATTGAAACTCAAAAAGGTATTCCATGGAAATTAGAAATTATATAGAATAAAATAGTCCCAAAAGTAAACAAGCAGGAAGTCAATAAATACGATTAACAAAAGTGACTTGTTAATTGAATGAACGCAAAGTAATAATTCTCAATTGCGTGTGTGTTGCGTGCCTGCATATAGTAATAGTTTTTAGTTCATTAATTCATTTGAGATTACGTTCTCTATGAGAAACATATTACAAAAGATAACTGGATAGAAAGTCTCGTATGTTCGAAAAAAAAACGAGGAAGCGTGGTAAATGGTATGAAAATGTTAAGATACTTCTTCAAAGTGTTGTACGGATGATGGTATTATTAATTTACTGTTAATAAAGAGATTCTAAGTCAACCGTTCTGTCGGTTAAACATTTCTTTACATAAATAAAAATCGTATAGGGGTATAAAAAAGAAAGGGAATTGGAATGCATTGATTGGAATATCAGCATCCATTATAAAATGGCTGTATTTAGGGGTAACTCGATTACATGTATTACATTCCATCAGTACACGCCACCACCTTTTATATCGATTAATCTTATAGTACACAACACACATTACACGTAACATGATTGTATACGTTTCTAACATCACACATACTTTACTCTCGCACCATAATTCCCGTCTCCACCGATAATTAAAATTCTTCATTTTCTCCTTTATTTATTTATTTTTTTTTCTTCTTTTTATTTTTCTCATGTATTCTTTTTTCTTTTGTCCTTTTTTTTTTTTTGCTTTATGTATATATATTTTTATCATATCATTTGTAATTGTTTTTTTCTTTTTCTTTTTTATTTTCCACCTAACGACGAAACGTGTGAGTGGAGCAGATTCGAATAGAAACATTCATTCGCAGGTAACGTAGTTCGGAGAAATTGAGGAGGGCATTGTTTTTAAACGAAAATGAACAATTTTTTATTAGGAATTTCCTATATATATATATATTATTTCTGTACGTTGGTGGATCACGAAAACGAATGATCAATAAAATATATTCGGAAACGTTAGATGGCCGATTAGGATAATAGATTATTTTTAAAAGTCTCGTATTCTCTTCTTCTTTGATTTTGTTCACGAACGATAAATTAAAATTGAAACGTACAAAAAGTACACTTTCGATTATCCGAAAGCTATAACTCTTTTCATTTAGACGACGAATTCTCGGAAACAACAATTTTTCTATCGTATCTTATAATTCAATAACCAATATTACCACTCCTTTATTTTTGCGATTCTACCAGGCCATTTAATTAATTAACATAGGAACACGCGCTGTATACTTTTTCGGTTATCTATGTATGCATATTATGTACTGACGTGACGGTATTATGTATTTATGTAATCAGCACATATACAGCTTTTAATTTAATCATCTTATACACGTAAAAGCACGCAACTTGTCAAACGTACATATGTAATGATATTCTTTTATGTGTACGTATGTATATATATATATATATACTTATATGTGTAAGATAGAATAATTCACTCGCAATTTGCACAGTTTGTTTTTTATCCCAACAATAGCCTTATCGTAGTGTTTTTTATCTTCACGTGTCCGGCTAATAAGTTTTACATAATTATTTGAATTACGTTTACATGTTCCAATTTTTTGTTCTTTTCTTTATTATACTTTTGTACACTTATACCCGTTTCTTCTTTTATTTTCTTTTTTAAATAAAAATCAAACAAGATTGAAAAAGAATAAACAGGAGAATAATATTTATTGTAAATAAACGTGAAGATAATAAATATATTCGTGTCAGTAATTATGACAATGGATTAAGTCACACACAATCAATTAATTAAATAAATTTTATTTTTATTTTATGATGCAAATAATTGTAATATAAATTAAATCAATGAATTGTTTTGACTTTTTAATACAGTGTCATAATTACTGTAACATTATTATATGTGTTGTATTTAACGTGAAATGATAAAAAAAAACAAAAAATTAGAATCGATATTCTTTGTCCGTGGATAAACAAGATAGGGAAAAGAAACGTGTAAATGCGATAAATTAAAAATTAGTTAAGATAAACGTCACGTCATGGGATCCACGAGGAGATGGCATTTAAACGTCCTAAGTTCGTGGATCGATTGCAAACGCCTCACGAAACGTATACAGCGCGTTAAAGCATATTTCTTACGTCAGATAAACATAAGACAAATAAAAACATATATGTATATATATATGTATATATTATATGTGCGATATTATACATCTCGAGCCACAACTTGTAAAATGTTTTTTTTTTTTTTTTTTTTACGAAGAAAATTCAACGCGTTATAAGCTGTGTCGTACCAAAACTGAGTATAATCATCGTTTGTTTATTTCTCTTTCTCTTTTAACATACACATGCACGCACATACAAACATTTTTTTTTTCTTTATTCGTGTATTCTCCTTACGCCTGTTTTTTTGTTTTGTCTTTTCTATTTTTTTTTTTTTCTTAAGCGCATCTCTTCTTATTAGCACGTTTCGTCATATAACATAATAATAAGAATTATTTCGATATTTTTATTCTAGAAAAATAATGTTATGAAAATTTTCCCGTCTGGCGGGAATGAGAATCGTTAAAAACTTTATTAGAGCCATTTATTAAGTAAAAATATAAATATTTCATTCACAGTGCGATATCATCATTATCACCATCGTCGTCGTATTTGTCATTGTCATTGTCCACGTCAATAGTAATTGTCATGTCGTCATCGTAAAACAAGCTCGTGCTCGTGTACTTATAAATGATATCCTATATATAGTATACCTAATACATTTCGATTATGATACTTCTTTTATTAACACATAATACTTATATATCATGTCTTACATTATCGCAGTTTTCTTAAACCTTAAAGATCCGACAAAGAATAATAACAATATTTATAATAATAAATATGACTAAATAATAATAATAATTATAATTATAATTATAATAATAAGAGCACCATAAAGCTATCTTTCAGAAAAATCAGAAAAAAAGGTTTGGATTTATCAAAGAAAATTCGGTCTTGTTCCTCAAAAATAAAAATATACAAATAAAATAAAATAAAACTTTAGATCCTTAAAGTTTAAGGATTCATCATCGCATAACGATTATTATTAATCGTTTACGAGTATCCTCTATTATCTGACAAATATAATACGCACGATCGTGTAATACGCTCATTATCATAATATCTAATACAATAATGAAAGACGTCTTTTTTTTCCTAACTCTTTGATCTCTTTATCATTTCCTATTTTTGTTTTCTCTCATTCATACGGCAGTTGCTGACAATCACCATCATCATCATCATCATCATCATCATCATCATCATCTCGCTTTTTCACCACAGCTACTGCTGTTGTTGCTGCTGCTTTTTTTACTATCGTATTAAAAATCGAATCGTTCATTTACGCGTAGGACAAATAAATCTCACGTAGGAAGTATGTTTAGAATTATTTTAAGTGCTAATTGGGTTAATCCTTTGAATAATCGTAAAAAAGTTACTAATCCAAAAAAAAAAAATGAAATAATCACGAACAACGTAAAATTCAACCCAACAATTCGCGAGCTATTTTATATTCATCGATATAACTTATCGATCATTCCAAAAAAAAAAAATACATTCGTAACTTTTTAACTCTGATTATGATGACAGAAATATTCTTGATATTCTTTTTTTTTATTTTTCCTTCTTATTCTTTTTGTTTTATTACGAGCGAGTGTTCATTTTTAAATTTCCCGCGGATTTTGTTCGATCACAAAATAGATAATTTCTTATATAAATATGAATGAATTTTCATAATTCTTTCTTTCTGTCTTTCTTTATCTTTTTTTTCTTTTTTTTTTTTTAATAACTCGTTCGATAACTTATGCAATTTCAAGTTCACGATTCGATGATACACAATCAACGCGAGAGTTTTTTTTTTTTGCATTGCCAAACGCTTAAAAGTTAACAATTATATAAATTACGTTTTATTTAAAGAATAAATTATCTATCGACAAGATCATTGTCTTGATTTATATATATATATATATATATATATATATATCTTTTTCTCTTTTTCTTTTTCACAATAATCATTCGGAAAATGATCTTTCGATCGATCAAAACCTAATCATTTTTTTACACTTATTCTTTTATTTAATTATAAATATTAAACGTTTAATGCTATATCAAGTTCGGACGTAAATATAAGATCTATCGATTTTATTTGTATATAACTTTTATTATTTGATTACTCTTGCGCTTTTGTTATTGTTGTTATTGTTGTTGTTATCTTTTGATATCGATTAGATTCCTTTTCCCATTTTTACCATTCGTTTTGCTTTATTCTCATTTATTTCATTAACGATATACCGATTTTAAACAATAACGATGCTAAAGAGGAAAATGGAGGAAGCTGATAGGTTTTTAGGACGGAGATGAAAATACGCGATATTTAGGACGGTTTTGACAAAAGTTGCATACGATTGATAAAATTAACGGTAGGTAATTAAACAAGTATCGTATTACTCGTTCGTCAAATTAATTTTTACAATTTTTATTTTCTCGCATAAACAAAGAGAGAAAGAGAGAAAAAAAGAAGATAATATAAAGAAAGATGAAAAATAAATTAAAGGAAGCAAAGAACGTTGTTAAGATTCCATCTGGAAAAATAAGATTGGCACTGATTTTGTTTGTTTGTTTGTTTGTTTGTTAATAAATTAACACAGCAAAAAATATTTCAAATAAAACGTAAATGAGAAACACGAGACGAAACTTTTGATTTTATTTTCTAATTTTCAATAATTTTCTAGAATTTTTTTTTTTCAAAGTTAAATAAAGAAACATAGAAGAACAATTATCCATTCGCGTGATCAAAATGGAAATAAATAAAAAAAAAAATTTCATACAAGGACAGAAATGTTTAAATCGCGAGAAATACTCATCGAAAGGAAGACTTTTGCATTCTTCTCTTTCTCTCTCTTTCTCTCTTACACAAACACACATACATTCTACAAGCATAGATATTTTTATACCTGTGTAATATAATAATAATAATAATAATAATAGTAATAAAAATACATATAATAGTGCAGTGATCGATGCACGAACATTTTATCAAATATAATCTTTGATAAATAGAATTAAATATATTATATAATACAATATGTATAACACGTTTTGTTATGCAATGCAACAATTATATATATATATGTATACTACTATGGTGGACGAACAATAAAAAATGTAGCATTTATTTCTTTTTAAAATCTTTCTTTTAAATGTTTACTTTTAATTAAATATATGTATGCATAGTAGGATCATCTAACGCCAGAAACGACTTTATAAAAATATTCTATTTCACTTTTATGTAGCTGAATAATAAAACGGAATCATGTTTCTTCTTTCCTCTTCTCTTTCTCATTCTCACTCTCTCTCTCTCTCTCTCTTCTCTCTCTCACACACACATATACTCACTTTATCTATTTTTGGAATCGATAATTTTTGATTTGAATCGAAGATTATTGTATTTTCCTTTTATTTTTTGTTTGTTCAATATTTATAATCTATTAAAAAAAAAAAATAAATAATAATAAAAAAAGAAGAAGAAATGCATACATCAAAGTTGTTAGATGATAACATAAAAATAACATAAAAGAAAATCATAATATTTAATATTTCCTTGTTTGAATCAAAATTGAAATTGAAATTTCTTAAAAGAGAAAAATAATAAAGAAAAATATTAATCCAATTAGAAGAAAAGCACACGAGCGCGTTACTACGAGAGAATGATCGTGCGTTTTAAAATGCGAGGATCAAATTTCCGATTGGTTAAGTATAATCGGAACGCGATGGTGGTGAATGGTGGTGGTGATGGTTGTCGTCATTCCGTTTTCATGAAAAATCGCGAGATTTTCTTTTATTCCTTCTCTATGATGATATCGAGTTTATTAACTTTGAAGAAACAAAATAAAAAATCAAATACATTAATCCTTTTGATAAATGAAAATATCACACCACACGATTTATAGAATACTTCTTTTTTTTTTTTTTTTGATTATTTGATTATTCGTTCGTTCGTTCATTTACACATTCCACCTGTCTCGCGATTTAATCACGACAAAACGGAAATATTTATTTTCGATAAAACACGAGTGTGTTATGGGCACAAAAAAAAACAACGTAGTAGGCCATCAACGCGATTCAAGTAATAAAGCTTTGTTTCTCGCACATAGAAATCGTTAGAGAAATAACTATATTGTCTTCGGGACGTTATACATTACTATTATATTTGTGATAGCTTATAAAGCTCTTCTTTTTCTTCTTCTTCTTCTTCTTTTTCTTCTTCTTATTCTTCTTCTACTATTTCTTCTGATAATTATATTTTTCTTTCAAACACCAAAACGTTTCTCGTCAAACGTTTATATTTATATATCATTTCCATCATTATTACGATTCTTTCGTTATTATTACAACACAGCCCATTACCATTTTTTTTTTTTTTTATAACCAATATCAAAACAAAAGTATCGCATCTTTTACGAGCTCAACCCATCTTTGCGTGTTAAATGAAATAAATCGTCAATTCAATTTTAATCCATTACACAAATCTTATAAACGTACGTGTTAAAATGTATTCAAAGAATTAAAATAAAATCAAAGAATGAGAAAGAGAGAGAGAGAGAGAACGAGAGATTACGAACGATTGATTAAAATCTCGCGTGTATATTGTTTATGTGAGAAAAAAATTGTTTGTTTCTTTAATTCAAATGGTATTATACTTTAACTCGTCACACATTGATACCAATCGTGATTAGAAAGATCAAGAAGAAGAAATATAAATAAGAACAATCTAATTGATATATTTAGATGCAATTTATCAGAATAAAACAAATGTGAGTAGAATACGAGAATTACTTGAAAAACGATGATTGTATTAACACGTTGAGTGCTACGTCAGTCATAAGTGACTGACACCGAACTTCTTCACGTTCAGGCCGTGTCAGGCGCCGGTGCCTGCCGTTCACCTTTTCATTTTGCCGCACGTGGCCTGACAAAGATTTCCGTAAGAATTCGCGTGGCGCTCAACGTGTAAATAAGTATACTTCATTATTTCTATTATTTCTTTCTCTTTTTCTTTCATTTTTTTCTCTTCAATGCTTTTTACATAATATCGTTTCTTATCTTATCCAATGATTTTGCACGGTTGTTGAACGCGGAAATATTATTTCTTTATTAACCCAAAAAAGAGAATCGCATTAAAAGCTTCGAACGATCAATGCAACGAGCCAGTATTTTTACTTTTCTTACGAGAAAAATAGTTTGCATCTAAAAGACATATTTTTTAATTATTTATAATATTCCTTCTCTCTCTCTATCTTTCTCTCGTATTTATCACTATTGTTGTTTCTTTGTAATAAACAATTTATGTATAAAAGAAAATAATTATGAAATACACAATAATGCGTGCGCCGTACGTACAGTTATATTTTAACGTTCGTACCATTTTTATCCTTTTTTTTTTATTAATAATCGTTACGATAATTATGATAATAATTACCAGTTGACCAGTCATCAAATTGATTTAACAATTCGATTTTATAATTACCGACACAATTATAATCAACATATTCATTTTTTTTTCCACCTCCTTCTCCTCCCACTCAACTTTCCTACCCTTTTATTTCTTATCCTTTTAATGTTTTTTCTTCTCTATGTATAATGTAAGTACGTGTATCCTAAAAACTAAACAACTTAATTATTGTCTATCATCTATTTATGTACGTAAAATCACCGAGCTTGTTTTTTTGTGTTTTTTTTTGTTTATTTTTTTTTTTTTTTAAACATTATCAACGACGATCCAACGATATAATCCGCACATATATTAAACCTTTTCAATATTTTTCCCATCTATTTCTAATATGTAAATAATATTCGTTCTTTCTTACATTCGTTCGTTATCATTATTATTATTTACCCACAATCAAAATTACACACTTGTGATTAATAAATATGGAATTATTCACGTATATATATATATATATATTTATTTATTTATTTAAACGTTCGTTCCATCATTTCTCGCCCAAATTCTATTCTTCTTTTTCGGGTTAATTTAACGGACACAATGTTTTTTTTTTTAACGTCCGTGTAATTATATTAATATTTAACCAACAATCTCTAATTTTTTATTTTATTTCTTTCTTCTTTTTTTTTTTTAACCATCTCTCTCTTTCTCTCAATTTTTTGTTTCTTCTTTTTTTATTTTCTTACTCTCATATATTCATACATAATATTTTCTTTCGCTCTTTTTTTACTTTCGCACTTCATTTTTTTGTTTTGTTTAAAACCATAAAAATATCCAATGCCAGGTATACCATCGGCGTACATCACTATTGTGTATATAATATAATATATATATTTATTTTTTAGGTTTATACGTAATAATAATAATATTAATAATAATAAAAATAAAAATAATAGTAATAACAACAATAATAATAATAATCATCATCATCATCTTCATCATCATCATTATCATCATCTTTTACGTACGTATGTAATGCATGTGTATATATATATTGTTGTTGTTTGTTTGTTTGTTAATTTCCTTGTATTATAGTAAATATATGAATATAACAATCTTCAATAAAATGTATCATCATCATGCTTTTGTTTCTTGGTAATAACACATGTGTGTGTATTATACTAGATTCAATCTAGGTACATACATGTATAATGCAATTTTATTGAATCTTTTACGTGTATGCATTTTTTTTTTTAATTATTTATTACGTCTACGAATCTCAGTTATCTATTATATGAAACTAACGTTTTTCTTGTTAATAATATTTCTACAGTTTTAATGGTTGCTTTTCGACTAAAGGGATTGATGGAATGGCGAGGGGTTGGGGTACAGGGGTGGGGAAAGGTAGAAGGGGAAGATACATTACACGGGATTTATCGGAATCCACAAAATGTTTAAAAGGTGTGCACGATCAATATACAATTATGTATAATATAATAATAATAATAGTAATCATAAGTAAATATGCTTTCACATTCTTGAGATTGGAGTGGGGATGGGGAGGGAATTTTTTTGTTGTTTTCGTTTCTAAATTTTTTTTTGCATTTTTTTTCATTTTTTTTCTTAAATCACGATTCGTACATCGAGACAAAGGAGGATAGTGAGCGCCGAGTGTGTTTAATAATAATTCGTCGTTGATCACCGTTTTATCGCAAATCAGGGGGATTAATTTAACAACGTTAATTATTTCTATATAAACGAAGAAGAGAACATACCATCCCCCAACCAACCAACCAACCAACAATCATTTTCGTGGAAACATGGCAATTGGGGTTTAAAAGCAGATGGGAGAACAAAAATGCTCCTGTCAATTTGTTCTTTTTTTTTTTTTTTTTTTAATTTTTGCTTCTGTTATTTTGTTTTCTTTTACTTTCTCGTATTTTTTTCTTCCATCATTCCCTTCCATTCTCGAAGGAAGCACGTTGTTTCATTTTTATCATCTCTCTCTCTCTCTCTCTCTCTCTCTCTTTTTCTCATTCTTTTTCTTCAAATTTTTGTATTTGTATTATCAAACGTGTGAGCTGTACAAAACATTGACAATGAGCGAAAATGATAACGACGATTTTTATCTCCCGTTTTTTTTTTTTTTTAAATATATTTATTTTTTCTTCTTGTTATTATTATTCTTCTTTTTCTTTTAGTTAGTCTCTTTGATTTTTTTTTCTACGTCTTTGGTTTTGTTCATTAAAGCGAGAAAGCTGAAAAACTTGTGCGTACCGCAGACTCTTTACTACATTTTCATCTATATAAGTTTTTTATTATTTGTTTTTTTTTTTTTACTTTTATTTTTTTTTATTTTTGAGGAAATCTGCTCCACTTGTTTCCCTCTCTCTCTCTCTCTTTTCCTTATTTTTTTTTCTCTTTCTATCTTTTATCCTATCTCTTCTCTTATTTCTTCTCTTTTTTTTCATTTTTTTTTCTTATCAAATCTTGCAATATTAACCGAGAAAAAAGGCGATCAACTAGCTCGTTGACATTCATCTCACATAATTATATTTGTTTCCTCATAAGGGGGGATAAACAGGAGGGTAGGAGAGAGGCAGGGAAGGGGAGGGATGGTGGCGGGACACAGGGTTATGCAATTTACAACGACGTTTGAACACCTTTGAAAAAACTGCTGCTCGCAATATTACCGAAATTGTAATACAGTAGTTAGTAATATAATATTTAATAATAATAGTAATAGTAGTAATAGTAGTAGTACGTGGTAGTAAATAGTAGTTAGCCGAAGAAAGGGGTTTACGGCTGTTTTCTGTGTAATAATTGTTTACTGTAAAAATGTCGACACTAAGAGAGGAGAGGAGGTACTTGTATCAACCCTCTCAAGCTTAAATCACTCAAAGAAAGCTTTAATCGAACCTGACAAGCAATAATACACAACCCAATAATCTTCTACCTTTCTTCTTCTTCTTCTTCTTCTTTTTCTTCTTCTTAAATTCGTATTATTAAATCTTCAATAACATTTTTGTTTGTTTGTTTGTCCTTTATAATTCCTTTTCTACTTTTTTTTATTTTACTTCTTATTATGTTATTCTTTTTTTCTAACCTCTTCTTCTTCTTCTTCTTCTTCTTTCTCGTTCACGTTTACTTCTTGAATTCTTCTCTCTTCATATTAATATTTCGTTCTTCTTAAATTTATAAATATTATTAGCCTCGTCCACACAAGGGAGTATACAATACATTTTTAATCGTAAGGAAGAGATTGAGTGGATAATGAGAAAGGGAAAAAAGTTTTGTGGATAAAGAGAATGATTGTGGTTAGAGGGAAATTAGCAGGGTAACACACACATGCCTCGAAAAAAGGGTCGGGTTGAATGAAGGATGATTATGCTGCTGTGTGTAATTGTTCCTTGACAATAATCGCATTATATACGTAAAACACACGACAATCGCAAATGCTAATGATAAATTCACGCTTCTTTTTTTTATACATGATTAAAATTCGCTTTCATTTTATTTTATTTTATTTTTTTTTTTTTAAACGATCTAATTAGATTTTTTTAATATTATTTTTTTTTTCGTTCTCACATCGTCATATAGTATATATAAGTCGTAAATATACTAATTACTTTTTAAATGGGTGACTAAAGGGTGGGGAGGGGACTAGTAGGACAGAGGAAGGAGAAAAAAGAGAGGGGATGTGGGATAAAAATTTTTCTGGGGGTTTACTTTTAGGGTGATTTAAGGGTGATTTTATTTTTAATTTTTTTTTCTTCTTTTTTGTTTTCTATTTCTTTTTTTCTTTTTCATTAATCTTTTATTTTATTCTGAAATTCTTCCTAAACGGATACTTCGTAACGACTATTCCTTTTATGTTGGGGTTTTTTTTCTTTATTTTTTTTTTTTTTTAAGTTTTTTTTTCTTTCTAGCATTATAATAGAGTTAGATAAATGTTAAACGAAGCTCAGTTGATTGTTTCGGGGGAACGACCACCTCGCTTTGTGTTAAATACATTTTTTTCTTATGTCTGTCCGTCTGTCTGTCTTTGTCCGTCTTGAACTGTTTCTCTCTCGTTTGTTATTAATACAATAAATTTGTGTTCTTACTTATAATCAGGAATCTTTTTGAATTTTTTTTTTACGTTCTTTCCTTCTTCTTCTTTTCTTTCTTTTGTTTTTGTTTACCTTCTTTCTTTCTCAATTTTTCAAAAAGAAGCGAGGTGTGTATTACGCGTATCATTCTTATTTGTGTATTACCGTGTATGTACCTGTCCCTGTGTGTGTGTGTGTGTTGTGTTTATCTCACGTTACTATACTCATATATATATATATATATATATATATATATATATATATATATGATAGTACTTCGAAAAGATCGATCCGCGTTATCATCGAAACGATAGTTTCAATGTTTTCTTTTTTGTTGCTGTTTAAATTTTGTAATGTATTTCTTCTTTTGTATACCGTGCTCGACGAATCTACGAAAATAATTTTCTTCACTGAAAATTTTCAAATGATTCGCTTAGCGCTAATTTTTGTTTGATTTCAGGACGATGGATTTCTTTTTTTTGACATTGTTGCTATTGTGGTTGCATCTTTATGGTTTGTTTGTTTTTTTCTTTTACTGCTGCTGCTGTCTCTTGCTGCTGCGGTTTAATTACTCTGGGATTTCACGATAAATGTCCTTTTTTATTATTATTTTTATTTATTTTTTTTTTCTATCTACGACCCTGGCGAGGAACTTTGCGTGCTTCCTTCTTTTCATATTAATTTTCTTCTTCTTCTTCTTCTCTCGTAGTTATCATCTCAATATCGTCTAATTATTTTCGATTGACAAACTAATTTTTCGACGTCAGGATCGTCACGAATTCTGGAAAAAGAAAAACGGAAAAAAGTCAAAAAACTAAAAGAAAAAACAAATAATTTAGTACGTGGTTTCTGTCATATCATTGGTCGCACAAAGAAAAAAGTTTACTTAAAAATACTTATTACTTTAAATATAAAATAAATAAATAAAGATATTTATAATATTAAATATTACTTGGACCGGAAAGTAATGTAGTCTTTCTTCAACCTTTAAATTCAAACGAATAAATATTTTTTAACAAGTTTTTAATTTTTAATCAATAATTTAATTACCACCCTCGTAATCAACAACCATTTTCCTCCATCCAGTATGCAAATTTTTATTAGTGGACCGATTTAAATCAATCTCGGTTTTTTGAAATTATATACATATATATATATATATAATAATATTAAAACGTTGAGCGCCATGCTCATTTTCAAGGAAGTCCCCGTCAGGCCACGCGCGCCGCTTAGAAATATCATTTTCTACGCTGTCAAAGGGAAAGTCTAGTATCCGCTACAGATGGCGGACGTGGCGCTCAACGTGTTAATATTTCTATATAATATAATAATATTAATATAATATATAATTGTAAGAATTGTGTAAAAAAAATTAGACCGCTGGACGGATTGGTACCCAGGAATCTTTGCTTTCCGTGCGACTGCTCTTAATCTATTGAGCTATCCAGGACCCACCGACCCAATCTTTCTTCACAAATACTTGTAATAAGTTTGTCGAAGGCATTTTCTTTCTACATTCCAAATCCTTACAACAACAAATTTCAACTCTGTATACTTTCATTTTTCATTTAAACATTTCTTTCTCTTATACGCCTCTTCTTCATAAATTGTGCGTATATAGTAATACAGTTGCTAATTTCGGGACTAGTCTTGTAGCGATCCCCAGGTAGTAGGATGGTGGTGTCTCAATCACCACGGACGACACAGCACGTCCTCAGGTTGCGGAGATAGAGGAAGGGCCTCTCTCTTTCTCTTTTGTTCTGTATAGGGGGAGGGGAGGAATGAGGTTGGCTGCGAATTAATTGAATAAGCGTAAGTTGAGGACTGAGGGGGGATTAGGAATTGGCCCTTTCCGGTTTGGGGGTTGGGCGTAGGTTTGATAAGCCCACAACACATCAAAGATCCAATTTTATCATGAAACAACAACACGTCCTCCATACGTATATCATTATTCTGAACTCCGTTGAATATACTTTATGAAGAAACAACGATAATACGTCCTTTCATACACATCATTCTGCACTCGAGATGATGCTGGGCGTTTATAAAATAGGCCCCCTTTTGCCTAGTGTGCGCAAAGCTCCAAATGTAGATCACTAACCGTTATCACACGTCGCCACTATTGTGGTCTCGTTCGTTAGACATTGATACAGAATGCAATTGCTAAAGCGGCCGTCCGCCGCCTAAGTTCTTCATGCTAACACCGTTTCCACGTCGCCACTATCAATTTTATAAAAACTCTTCTTTTTTTACATTCTTTATTTCAATTAATTTTTCCTTATGTGTTGTAAAGATGCAGAAGCATGTAACGAAACAAACCTCCATCAGGGACGAGCCCCCAATTATAAGATTTGTGAAAAAAACTGGTTTGCTTAAACTGACTGGACCGGGACTCGAGAACCCGGATCCTTCGCTTTCCGGGTGACTGCTTTTATCCATTGAGCCATTCAGGGCCTACCGACAATTCTTCTTAACGAATGCTTATAAGTTTAGCATAGAGTTCGTCCCACACAATTAAATATATAATAATATATGCTATAGGTATATATACTATTTATAATATATAATAATATAATTATAACAATATATTAATTATATAATAATGTTATATAAAAATAATTGACATGTGTAGAAACGACATTATTTTCCGGTTCCACGAATACTTCTACGCGTTTCTTTTTTTTTATTGCAAGAGAGAGAAAAAAAATGTATACCAAGAAAAAAGAGATAAATTTCATTGTCCTCGAGTAACACGATAAACAATTTTTATATTGTCATTGAAAATAATTACCTTCGTAGTTAACCATACCATCGCCATCAAGGTCTGCCTCTTTGATCATGTCGTCGACTTCCTCCTCCGACAATTTTTCTCCTAGATTTGTCATTACGTGACGTAATTCTTTAGAAGAGATCAGGCCGTCTTTGTTCTTGTCGAATACCCTGTGTATGTATGACGGAAATAATTATCGAATTAATTTCCGGCCGGCTAGGGAAAAAGAAAAAAACCAAAAAAGAAAAAAACGAGTCGAGAGAGGTAGAGTGGAAATAGTAAAGAAAGAGAAAATAGAAAAGAAATTAGACCAAAAAAAGAAAAAGAAAAAAAGGGTTAGGTAAGAAAGAAAAAAGAATTCTCTAGTGGCACAACCGACTTTCGTAAATATCGATTAGCAAGCTAGTTAGTTCGAGAGTCACCTAAACGCTTCGCGTAGCTCGTCTTTTCCATCTGCGCCCTTCATTTTTTTCGACATCATTTGCAGGAACTCATTAAACTCGATGGTACCATTACCGTCTTGATCAACTTGATTCACCATGTCTCGTAATTCCGTATCTGTAAAATAAATAAACAATAACATGATGACAATTTAAATTAATTACTATGTTCATTATAAAGTTTTTTTTTTAATTATAATATTTTACCCAATTACTTTGAACTAAATTTCAAATGTCACCAGCAAATATATATACATATATACTATGACATTAAAAAAAAATAACTCATTTTATACTTATACAAGTTTTTTAAGAATATTGTTTAATAGTTTATTTTGTCATTTACAACTGCCAATTAAAATAAAAATAGTTATTCCGACATGACATTGACCTCGAAATATCTACCTTGATGAAGAATTAATATAAAACACACACACATTTATATTTATAGATTATTATGTGTATATATATTTTTATAATATTATTTATTTTATAATATTTATTTATAATATTATATATTTATATATATATATTTTAACTTTATTTATATAAAGTAACATAAATAATATTTAATAAAATATTAACAATCTACACACTATATGTGTGTATTATTTTTACACACGTTTTATTTATTCGTAAACAAAATAACAGATTATTATACAATTATTTTTTAACATATAATATTATTAATATATTTATAATAATAATACAATAAATAAATCATATATAATATAATAATATTAATATATATAATAAAATATAATATATTATTTTATTTGTTAAATAAATAAATATATGATAAAATAGAATATTAAAGAGAAATAATTTATGAACATTATTTTCGTTGGTTTTCGATACGCATAATTGGGAAAAATAAAGAAAGATAAAGAAAAATAAAGAAAAAAAATGATTTTTACAAATCTTATTCGTGCAGTAAAAGATATTTTATCCACGTGATGCTTTCATCAAAGAAAGAGAGAGAGAAAGGAAAAAGAGAGTATGGCTTGAAGCCAGATCGTATTTACCTTCTGGCCTACGAATAACGATGCCGAATATTTGTGCGCGCGTGCACTCGATACGCATAAACATAAATCGTACGTACACATACGTTTAAAAAGCATTTTCTTACTCACCGGATGGTCTCTGTCCCAATGATCGCATGACCACTCCAAGTTCCGCCATGGTGATTGTACCATCCTCATCTTTGTCGAACAACATAAATGCTTCTTTGAATTCTACAAATAAAAAACAAAGAATAAACAAAAATAACTATAATCGATATAATTAATTTAATTCAATCGATATTATCAATTAAATTATTCGAGATTTCTGAAATTTTTAAATTTATAATTATAATTATTATACGTGATTGTATCATATAATAAATTTGATTATTATTGATCTTTATTTAGAAATTTTAAAAGAGCTCGTTCTATCGTAAAATTCTTGACATCGAATTTCTTTTTTTTGCCATTTTTAAACAACGAAGGACATTTATTTTAAAGCAAGCTAATTATTTGATATTTTTAAATAACACAAAAATCATTTTACTTGCACGAAGGATATAATTATTATTAGAAACGATTATTGTTAAGAAAATAACATTGTTCTCAAAAATTTTGGTAAATCTTCAATTTAATGAATATTCAAAATTATAATATTTAATGATGTTTAATAATTTAATGATTTAAGATGTTTATATATAATGATGTTTAATGATTTAAGAAAAACACTAATTTTTCGTATAAGCTCCTTATCGGTAAATACCAAATAAAAACTATCTTCGTTATATAATATTCGTGTTATAAATTCTTACACAAAAAACATGATACAAGAGTACTCCGTTAATGGATTATAATTAATTAATTATATTAATTGGATTGAGTGCATTAATAATACAACCAATTAAAATTCCATACTATTTTAATCAGATCAAGTATTATATTTGAAAAATATTTACATTAATATAACGTACAAATACACGGCGAACTTTTCAATATGTAAATACGAAAAAAAAAAAAAAAAAACAAGAAAAAACAAAGAGAAGATAAAATATGAAATCGGCACGATTTCAAAAACCGTACGTATAAATTTTTCCTATCAACGTAGAAAGCACACGCGAGACCTATATATTGCCATAGTTCTCGATACAACCACTCGTACTTTATCCAATTTCTATTTCATGACCTTATAAAATAGCAAACGTTGACCGATATATATTTCTCTTCTTTCCTACGAAGAGACACACACGCGAGTTTAATCGATTCCGATCTCTGGCTGTGTGCCGTCTAAAAGAAAAAAAAAGTCTACAAAAAAAGAAAACAATTTTTATATTGAAATAATTAACGTGTTATCTCGGTTTGTGATAAAAAACAAGACAAAACAACGATTAACCCTTTTTTAAAAATAATAATTAAATTATATTAAATTTTAATAATTTAAATATAATATTTGTCTACCTATATCTAAAAAGAAGAAGAAGAAAAAAAATTGTATTTTAACGCATTACGCATATGTGGCCATAATTATGATAGTGGTTTAATAAGTCAAAATTTAAACAACAAAAAAATAAGTTTATCAGTTATTTCACAACAAATTATTTAAAATCAGATTAATTCAATGTAATTTTAAAGATATTATCAAAAATAAATCGTTAGGATAATAATACTTATTAATAAAATAATATATTTATAAATATTAATAATAAATATTATATTAATTGATTAAACAATAAAATATTATTTAATTAAATAATAATAAATATTATATTAATAAAATAAATATATTTATTAATAACATAAATATACTTTTATATTATATTAAATATTTCATATTATTTATATAAAATTTCATTTACATAATGTTCGAATGTAATTCTTTAACTTTTTAAGTGCACATTTATTTGAAAATTACTTTGATATATTATAATAATATAAATTAATATTAGAAATAATAATATTAAATATTAGATTAATAATAAATTTTCATAATATAAAAATGACTCACATTACTTCGAAATAAACCAAAATAAACTAAAGTTAAATCTCATTTCAGTTTCAATGACGTATCAGAACGTCATGTGCGTCTTTATCCAAACAAATGCAAGACGTACTTATACGTCAAATGTAGCCAAAGGGTTAAAATAAACTTTTTGTTTTAACGATTAAGTTCTATTCCTTTTTCCAAGGCTAATTAATTTCTCTCTGATCTTACGTTGTAAAATTTTATTATACTTTTATAATTAAAAATCAGAATCAATTACACAAACTTCATTTGAAGGGGATTGATCACAAAAGATTTTCATCTTACTACCTACGAAGAATGTAATCTTTTAAAGTAATTTTTTTCGTTGTTTTATTTTGTTTACCAATTCAAATTTTGTTTGAGAAAGAGAGGAGAGCGTGGGGTTAAGAGATGTAAAAAGAAAAAGAATTTTTAATAAAAATTCTTGCAATTTACTTACTCGTTCATTCGTAACCGTAGTATTAGGAGAAAAAAATTAGTGGGTATAAAGGGCCAGCCAGAGTGAAATAAATTCTTGACGAATTCGTGTAAGGAATACGTTCGTAATTCAGTTTTTAACAAGCAAGGAAGCAAGCAAGCAAGCAAGATTACGTTTCGTTTAGTAAGCAGAAAACAAGAAAACAGAAAGAAAAAAGAAAAAAAAGTAATATTGAATGTTTTCGTAATTAAAAAACTTGCTGCCGAATACGATCCGCTTTGCTGTAGGTGGATAAAAAAAAATCCCTTGTAAAAATCTTATGTACTTACATATATGTATTTAAATATATACAAACGTAGGTACACAAAAAATAAAAGAAAGGAGTAATGGTTAAAAACTAAGTGGCGAGTTGCATTATTACTATATACATTTTGCATATGTAAATATTCGAACCGAATGCAAAAAATTAAATGCTGCTGTAAAAAATCTTAGCTGCGTTTCTTTTTTTTGTTTTGTTTTGCTCGTTACGTAAAAAGAACCCAAATTATTTTTATTTACGACAACATCATAATGGCAAAATAATTAATTGCCAATGAATAAACAGAAACATAATTATTATTTGTTAATTAATATTTAATTAATTTATAATTAAAAATTAATGTATTATATTAATATTAATTAATATTTAATATTAAACTTACCAGCGACTTGATCCTCCGTGAGACCATACTCGGACTGAAAATAAAAAAAAGAACATTTTTGCATTTATTTCGTAACGAATAAGATCATCTAAATAAAAAATAGAAATGTTATTATTATTTACAATAGATAGGTAGTAGAGGAATTTAGAAATTTAACAGTGAAATGATTACTTTACGTAAATGTAACAATTTCTATTTATTGTCTAACGCGTTCTAAAGTTAAAATCAAATTGAGAAAGGAAGAGAAAGAGGAAGAGAAAGAGAAAGAGAAAGAGAAAGAGAAAGAGAGAGATAGATAGAGAATTCGTGTTCTAAACAAGTATATAATCAGTCAAGTGGGCGTGGCATGACGTTCGTAAAGTTCGCATAATTAACGACGGAGCTTTGTGACTTGCGAATACCGTCATTATTATGTCGATTTATATCCACCTTTCATGTTTACGCCTGTATTTCACACGATAGATCAGTATTAATTGTTTGTCGAATAATCAAAAGCTACAAGTTGTTGTTTAACATTATAATAAAATTATTAAAAAGCTTTTAAGTGTTTAAATATTATTAATATATAAATTTTACAAATATTTAAATCTCATTATATTAATATTTTTAAATTTTATTAATTAGTATTTAAATCTTAATATTAATACTTTATCTTATTTAAAAACATTTAAGTAATATTAATAAAAGTATGAAACACACACAGTTTTTTATCATTGTCAAAGTTAAAAATTATGTTATGTTTCGTTGATTAGATATAAAATAAAAAATTAATACAACATAACAACAGAATAACAACGTTAAAAAAAAATAAATGGCAAATAATTCATGAAAATCCGATTAAAAACAAATTCCCGGGATCATCGTTCATAATTTTTTGTTTATTTTGATAGAAGAATAAACCGATCGATCTTCTTTGTAATTTTCGAACTTTTTAATAACGGAAGTTGATATCGAAAAAACCGACGAAATGGAGATGTCACCAACACCGTAAATCCATACAGTCAATCCTTTACCTTTTTCTTTCTTTTTTGTGTGTTGTGTCAGGAAAGAAGCTTTTGTAGGATAGAGAAAAAAATATTGCGGTTCAATCGCGAACGATTTCATTTCCATATCCATTATTTTCGATGTCCACACATTTCGGCGGTGTCCTTGTATTTTTGTCAGTACAGGTTTGACAGTATAGGTGATGTTCTTTTTAGGTTTGGATAATAAAAAGAAAGAAATAGAAAGAGAGAGAGAGAGAGAGAGAGAGAGAGAAAGAGAGAGAGAAAGGAAAATTGGAAGAGAAAGAAAGAAATAGCAAGAGGTAAAGAAAGAGAGAAAGAAAAAGAGAATTTAAGAGAGAGAATGAGAGTGAGAGTGAGAGTGAGATTAAATGATAAAAAACGAGTGACACTATTTTTACGATTTCACATGTTTTTCTAAAAAGTAGAACAACACTCACAGAAAGATTTCTGATTTGACAATCGATTTGATTAGTTAATCGTCGAAGTTTACGATATTCCTGAGTATATTTTCTTGAGTCGTCGTTGTCGTCGTCGTCTGCCATAACAGTTGTGTGACGACTATCGAATAAGATACTAAATTCGAATATATATATCTTTCAGGTCTTTTTAAGATTCAGCAAAAGAGAAAACGAGCGAACTAGATAGGATGGGGTTTTTGGCCGATTGCCTAGTTATGGTGGTGGTAGTAGGCTTTACGTTTGAATTCTCCCTCCCCCTTCCCCCCCCCCCGCACCCAATAGCTATGATTTCATACGATGTTCACTTTTAATGAAGAGGTCACAACACACTCTTTTTATCAGACACTATACTAACTTCTATCTTATAATAAAAAATAAAATAAAATTTAACTACCACTCAACAACATGACACATAAAACTAACAAACTGTATTGATTTGTAAATTTCTAATATTTTGTTGTTTTTATTTTTAGTTTATTTTATCCTGAAAATGAGCAATTTTAACCTCGACTTGTCATCGGTCGATTTTCACGACACACAGCAACGATGCGTACTTTCAAAATGGAGCACCACGGTTAATTGCTTAAAATATTATCATTTATTATTTAATAAATGACGGGTAATGTAGCCTAGCTTTTTCACAAGTACCGTTTTAATAAAAATTAAATCAAATTTTTAAAGTGTCTTTCGTTCTTTTAAATTTTTTTTCTTTTTGTTTTTTTTTGTAACCATAAAAACATCGTTGACAAATAAAGTACAATATCGTGCTTATAATTTGTATAAATTGTGAGTGGAAATTGGTTGGACAAGCGTATTGTTTGAATTATTATACACCATTTGAAATTTTTGTATGGATCTAACCGTTCCATGATAAATTGGTGTTGAATATTCTAACGCGATTCGTGTTCCGTTATAATGGTCACTATTCATATGATTAACGATAACTTTTAGTGATAATCTAGCGAACCGGTAGTGAAGAGAAACAGGTTGCGTGCTGAACTAGGTGAAAAATACGATAATATACTTTCATATTTTATAAGATACCACGAGCAAACGTGTTCTGCAGTGCAATATTTTTTTTTCTTCTAACGTTGTTGTTTGGATCTGTACAATAAAAAATATCCCATTACGGTTACGTAAAGAAAATAATGATATGTCATATGAATTTTGTTAATAAAAAAGAAACAACACGAAAAATGAGCTACGGAAAGTAGGATAAAGTTTTTACACATTTTTCACATTTTTAGTTGAATTTATAAACTGAATTGGATTTAAATTTTTATATCAAAAGAGAGAGAGAGAGAGAGAGATAGCAAATGGGAAATGCTTCTGTTATATTATGTTCCATTTATTCTATTAAATCTAGGTATTATAATAAGTACGTCAACTTCTTGGAAAAGAGGATCAAGGAATACAACCACTTGACAAGAATTTGTAAGACATTCAAATACCTAGTCAAAAAATAGATGTTAATGTCTTTAGGATTTTAAATCTTTGAATGTTTTAAAGATGTATTATATTTTAATATAATTTTTCATAATTAATAATTCAATGTAATAGTTAAATAATTAAACGTTAGGTACTTTTGTGTGAATGCACAACGATGTTGTAATAAACTAAATCGACAAAATAGAAATCTAGGAATTTGAATAGAAATATAAAATTTATTTGATAGTATTCTAACAGAATAACGTTTGTTACGTTCTTTGAAGAACGTAAATTGATGAGAAATTGTGAAATATATAAAAAAAAAAGGTATCGGAAAATATTACATCATAGTTTGCAAATTTTTAAAACGAGTAAAGAAAATTTTCAAACAAAGCGTAGTTCGCAATATTTCAAAATAAATCAAATTTTCTGAGAGAAAAATTGTGATAGAAGATGAAATGAAGATGGTAGAATTTCAATGATTCTTGAAACGTCATATTATTTTTCTTTGAAACAAGTAATTCATTGTTACAGTTTAGAGAGAAAGAGAGTTAAACTTTCTCGTACTATTTAGAATTCTAGAGAATGAGACTGGAATGGAGTTTTACACTAGTTTCAAATTTAATCGGTAAAGTAAAAGATATATATTTTGAAAAAAAAATAAACAAATCATATTAAATTATAAGAAATTGAATTGCAACGCGACGTATCTTTAATCAACGTCCATTAATTATTTAAAGGATATCCTAGAATTTTTTTTATTTTGTGTGTGTTTTTTTTTCAACTTAGTACATAGATAGTTTTTATGGCGATAATTTTTTAATTTTTATTGCCAATTTAAGGATTTATTATTTAGAGGTTATTTAGGTCTTTAGGTACTGTAAATTTTCAATAAATGGCGCTGTATTACAATTCAATTAGTTGGTTATATTCACGTCACATACGTTTTTTTTCAGATTTACTAACCACTAGTAGCACAAAATATTGAAAAATATTGAATACACATGTGTATTTAATATTTTTATTAAATGTGTATTTAATATTTAATATTAAAAAGAGATTCAATGTCTTTTTAATATTAAATACACATGTATTCAATATTTTTCAATATTTTATCCTACTAAGTATCTTACTTTTTATATTTTTTCGTGTATTATTATTTTATGTATTCCATTTTAATTATGGTATTATTTTGTGTGTTGTTATATATATTAAAAATTTTATGTTATGTTATGCTTAATTTGAAATCCCAGAAATTATTAGCGAATATTGATTTGACTGCATTACATAGTTTAAAATTATATTATAAATATAAATTAAATATAAATTAAATATAAATATTGAATATATTATTAAATCAATATTTTATAACAACGCATGGCCGGAGTATCCTAGTATTCGTATATATTCTTATATACATACATAAGTACATTCAAACATTCTCATACATAAGAGATAAGTGCAAAATTCTCGTATGAAGTAATTTATCTATGTTGATGAATAATTCAAGGATTTATCTTTTCTCTATCGAATATTTCGATCTCATCAAACATGTGTAAAAACTTCAGTTAACTCTAAATTCCTAACCTCACTGTTTAAAAGTAGAATTTTTTTACTATATCAGGAAAGAAAAAAAAAGAATTGAAGAAGAAGAAGAAGAAGGAAGACAGAATCATGTTGATTGTAAAGTACTGTGGGAAAAGGAGAGCACAACTCGGTTGCTGCTCTTACATGAGTTAAAACTCGGGAAGCTTTTCGACGTTCAACGTTTTAGAAGAAGAAAAAAAACGAAATATCATCGAAGGAGGTGTTTTCATTCCTCGTTTTCCAACACTTTGATATTTTCTTCGAAACTCCTTTTATAAGAAGGAGTTGCCAAGGTCGAGCTTTTTGATTTAGGTCATGTCATTTTCAAGCAAGTTTCAAATAGAAAGAGAAAAGGGATAATAGAAAGAGAAAGAGAGAGAGAAATAGGGAAGAAAGGTTCGCATAAACTCACGAACAGATCTGATTGTGAAAGGAACTCGGTGTCTTCTTGGAATGCATGTGCATTCTCTCATCGTATATATATATGTGCATTTATGAAATTCCATAGAATTTCAACATCAAACTTAAGACATCTTACGCGTGAGAATCCTTCATCGTCTTCACCTCGACAATTTCTTCAAAATTTATATTAAAATAAATATAAAAACATATAACTGTATAAAAATGTATTCATGAAATTGTATTTGTCTGCATATTTTAGAAACAATGTAATATCGTGTGTTATTTTAAAAAGAGAATAATTGTGACACACGGTAAAAGGTGAAAAATTTTGAAGGATACTTTAAAAATGTCCTTTTTTTTAGGAACAAATAATTTCTTACTAGCGAAATAAGAAATTATTTCGTACGCAAATTTCTATTTTGGAATTTTCATTGATAACGAGAAACTCTGATTCATATTTAATGTTAATTGATTTTGAAGTCAGCATTGATTATATCTTTTAATTTCATTTGTATCAAATTTATTTATTTATTTTTTTTTAAATAAATAAAAAGAAGGAAAAATATTGGTGAGTTTGGTAAACAATTGAAAACGTTTGATAAAATGATAAAAATTTTTTTCTTTAATATCGATGAAAAAATAAATTCATATTACACGTGGTAAGTTGAAACTTGAACTTTTTTTTAAATGATAAACGAAAAAGAAATGGAACGTGGGAGCGTAGTTTAAAATGGCAGAACGATAAATAGCGATAGAAAAAAAACAAATATTCATTTTTCTATTCGGGAAAGATCGCGTACGATGATATGGAAAAATAAACAAAATTTTGACAAATGTATAGTTCAAAGATTATTACTCAAAATCGTTTTAAAAATGGATTTTGTTAATAAATCATGATTTTATCCACACTATCACGACTTACACTAATTTGTCTCGTTTGACAATCTATCGTACTAGTCAATCTTCTTAGTTTCCCGTAAGCCGAGGTATATTTCTTTTCCGTGTCGGCCATTTTCCCGGAAACACACTCGCGAAATAATTCTTCGTTAAAAAAGAAAAAGAACAAAAAAATTCTCTTTGAGTTTTCTTTAACAAACTTTAAAGATCTTTCCAAGATCCTTTCACTCACTTGTGTCGGATAAATTCACACATTTTACAGCATCCTTTAAGATGAAAATTACGATGCCGGTTTTACGTTATCCGATCGCACAGTTATCACACACACACACACAAAAGGGAATGTTTGACAATTTATTTTACACGGTTGCTTTGATTTTTTTTTTTTTTTTGATTCTCTTCAGTTTCTTCTGCTTTAAACTTCACCCTTTTCTTTGATTCCTCCTACCACCTATATTCGTTCTTTATTATTACTATCGAAGGTTAAACACGTCCACCTTTCTTTTTTACAAAAAAAAAAAAAGAAAAAAAAAAACAACCTCTTGTGTGTTCTCGTTTGCTTTCACACAGTGAAGGAGGGGTCGATGCACATTACTCACGACAAGCTACTAGTACTAGCACCACGATTCCGAGCCAAAATAATATTTATGGACTACCCACCGACGTTATGTTCAAACTAAAAATCACTGTGTTTAGTCGCCAATGAGACCTAGCTTTATAACAACCATTTCTTTTTTTAAACCTTACTGTTTTCTCACTTTTTCTTTTTCTCTCTTTCCTGTTTATTATTATTTTTTTTTTTTATTATATCTCGATTTATTTTGTTTTGACCCCTTTTTGTTTAGAATATTATTATAGATTGTAGGATTAATAATCAATACATTTCACTTTCATTTTCATTTAAGGTTTGGTTTTCTTTCACGATAAAAGTCAAGTATGTTTGTTAAATGTTCTATTCATCAAATTGTCAATAATTCTTCTTATTCGTTGACTTTTTCATTTAAATTATTATTATCTCCATTAGAAACATATTTATTGTTATTAAACACACGTGAGTTCGACGTTGTTGTATTAACACGAGAGAACACGACTACTTTCGAGACAAAAGATTTTTCGTGGGATATGTTTTTGGTCAACCTTCGGCTGTTTTTAAACTGTCATTGCCCCTCCACTATCAGCTGGCACCAAGAAAATGGGCAGACGGTGTCTTCTCTGTCCTTATAATAGCGTTCTCGATGTGTTAGTGGGGGTGACGCGACGTTCATTGCCAAATATTCAAAATGAGTCGTCATGTAAAATGATTTCAACAAGAATGAACCGAAACATTTCTCATCAATTTGTCATTTACACTTGCTTCACTTTGAAACATTGATCTCTAAAACTTGCTAATAACACATTTCATTCATACCGATGTATTGTATACTTTCTATTATTCTTAGTATAACGTATGCGAATAAGATTACGTGTAAGAATTTGTATTCATTCATTTTATTGCTCATTGATATTCGATAATATATTTATAAATAATATATATATTTATTTTACTTTCTTTTTTTATTTATATCGACTCACATATATATTTTAGTATAAATAATATATAACTATATATATTTAACATTATTCCCGATCTAATTTTATAATACAATATCGATCGTATATTCTATTACGGTAAAATATTTTCCCAAGAAAGATTCTACGACTTCGACGCGAAACTTTCGCTCACTTAGTTTTTAATGGAACGATAAAGAAGAAGAAAAAGTAGAAGAAGAAGTAGAAGTAAAAAAAAAAAAAAAAAAAAAAAAATAAGAAAAAAGTTGTCTGGAACTATTTTTGGAACGACGCGCGACGCAGAAAATCTGAAATTCTTTTGCAAACCACTTTATTGCCTGTCACGGTTAGATCCAATTAACGTTTCCGGAATTACATTCCAACCTTGTTTACTCGAAATACAAAATATAATGTTTTAATGTTATTGACATTTTTCGCTGATAAATAAACCATGAAAAATATCATAGTAGTTAATTTCGTATATTCAAAAAAAAAAAAGAAAAAAAAACAATATTCCCTAGTAGCACAAAATATTGAAAAATTATTTATTTTTAAATACACATGTATTCAATATTTTTCAATATTTTGTGTGCTACTAGGGTTATATTATTTATATAAAATATAATACTAATCCCTTAAGAAACAATTTTGGCTCAACATAATATAACGCCGCTCGAGTTAACTCGAGCGTGCAACTTTTAAGAGGGTTAAATTATAATATTAAATTATTATTATTATTTATATAAAAATAAAAATTAATATTATTTCCATATATCGAATAGAATAATTTCTTTTGATCGTGTGTTTATCTATATACAGTATTTTTTTTATTGGTATAACGATCGGAACGAGATGTAACTATCAACTTGTTACAGTATATCAATTGAAAGAAATTCAGGTTAAAAAAAATAAAAATAAAAATAAAAAACATTTTAATTGCGTTTCTCTAGCAAAAACGAAAACCATCGATAAATTTTATGTAGGTTCTTCTCGAATGTTTTTCCACGTTAATCCGGTAGTACCATCTGTCGGCTTTCGTTTCGACGAGTTTGTTCCTACTTCTTGTATCATATTAGACACGGTTGCCTTGTTTTTCGAAACTAACGCAGATACAGTGAGTATACGTTCTAGTAATTTCGCAAATCCTAAATGTTCAAGTGCTTGAAACATACTAAAGTTCTAATTCGCATTTCATCGTTATGTTAATATAGTGAGCGATTTATTATACTCTACAATCGATCCAACAATAAATACAAAATTTTAATTTTGTTATAAAATGTAACGTTATATTAAAAGAAAAATAATTGTTTAAAAATGCAAAAAGAAACCACGATTTATTCTTTGCATAAAACCAACCATTATTCTTTGTATAAATGTACAAATGTATTGAATTTTAATTCATTGTATAAAAGAAAAAGGGTTTTTACTTGATTGTTGTTTAGTCAAATAAAAATTAATATATTTTTAAATATCGATTATAATTTCGATTTGACGAGAAAAAGAAAAAATAAGAAAAGGTGTGTTACTGCCATGTCAAATTCGAATTAACGTACAACAAAAGCGTTGGTAACATATTGAAAATTTAACGAGCAAAACGTTTAGTAGCGATTAAAATTTGATCGTTCAGTAGATAAATAAATTTATGGTCAGACGTATTACTTTCTCGTGCATCAAAACACGTACTAGTAGTAGACATATATGTACAATACAAATATTACGTAATTATTTCGAATCTGATTTAAATGTACGATTTTCGTTCTACATTTATTTATTATTATTCTTTGTTCCTTTTACTACCTCTTTTAATATTTAAATAATTAAAATTATCGATTATACAATTATCATAAAATTTCTTTTGAAGAAACGTTCGAAAGTTTGATATATAAATTATAACCATAATAATTATCATCTAACAATGACACGCATTAATATTTCCTCTTTCTCTTCTCGTTTTCTTGTTTCTTTTTTCTTTTTTCGAAATTAATTGAACATTTTAATCGAACTTACCAAGTTTATGGTTACGATGAGATCGTATTGTTGCCTCTGGCCTTTCTTTTTGTTCTTTCCCGTTTTAACGGAGGCAGCCTTAGGGGTAACTTTGACCTGTCCTTTTTGTGCAGATGGCTTCTGTGCTGGTTTAGTCGCAACCTTGGCACCAGGTGCACCCTTTTGTCCACCAGCAAGCGGTGCCTTTTGACCGGCCGCACCTTTCTGATTTACGTGGCCTACTCCATCGGCTGGCTTGTTGCGTGCCTGATGGATAAAAAAACAAAAAGTGTAACTGGTTAGATGTAACAATGATAAGAATTTAAGTACTTTAACATAGATAACAAATCATACGGATTGAATAATACGTATCGTAAAGTTTTTTTTTCAAACTCTTTCAAAAGTATTATCGTGCGTACACGATAAAAAAAATAAAGAATAAAAAAAGAAATATATAAATTGAAAATATTATAAATTATTAAAATAATAATATTAGTATATTATATACATAAAAAACTTATTTAATATATTTTTAACATATATTATATTTTTATTTTTTGTATTTTACTAATTAATATATTTTTTTTTGTTATTTAATTATATATAATTATTATTATTAAAAGAATAATATAAAATATATAATATACTCGTATTATTTTTATTTGATTTATTTTGTATATTTTTATATTTTTATTTTATTATTTTTATATATTAATTGATATAAATTTACATATAAAAATATATATTATCATAGAATGACATGAAAATTTCTTTTTGTTCATTCGAAACACCCTGCTATAACATCTGGGTCCCATACTCTAAGCTAGAAAAGTATGAATGCGAAACTTAACTCGATTATTATTATTGAAGTAGTTTGCTCGTGTATATACGCGTGCATTAAGTTGCAATAGTCAAAATGAAATTTCACTGTGCAAGTCGACGGGACTGTTAAAATGGGAAATAAAAGGAAATAAAGATAGAAAGGAAGGAAGGAAGGAAAGAAGGAAGGAAAAAAAGAATATAAAAAGAATCCGGAAAATAGTTTGAAGAGAGAACGAAACGTGCGAGAAGACGAAGCTTTAAAATTATCGGCTCGTAAATTCTCGTTCTTTTAGGTGGTTACGAAAAAGATGGAAGATTTTGTGATATTTTCCTCGTGTATAGGAGAGGTAAAGAGGCCCATATTGTGTTCTCTCGAAAATAATAACAATAATCCTCATATGCCAACGTTGTTTTATCGTCTTTCTTGCAGAATAAAGCTACAAGAAGAAATTGTAGGATGAAGAAGAACAAGAAGAAGAAGAAGTTCTCTTTTCCAACCAACACTATTCACCAAAAGTTATATTTTACTCTTAAGAATTCGTGTAACTTTATGATCGTTACTAAACAGTTGCTCGTAAAATTTCCCAAAATATTCTTACACAGTTTCGCAAATCTTATTATTCTCGTATGAATCATCTTTACGATTTGGTGTCATCGTGTGTCGTTACAAAACGACGATCATCTATCCATCCCGGAAACAGAAATCTAAACAAAATCTAACATTGCAGTATAAACGTTTATCTTTTAAAACTATTTTATCGTTTCTTATTGGCAGACGGAGACAACGATAACGTTCACCAAAAAAAAAAAAAAAAAATAAAAATAAAAAAAAAATACAAAAAGATAATATGTAAATACTTATTTGTTGTTTACGATGATTTTGGAAAAATATCTTTCATAGAGGGGAGGACAATAATGTTGTGGTGATTCTTCGATCTTTAATACATTCGGATTTGAGTTGAAAAGGTTTTTTTTTTATCGAAAAAGAAAACAAAAAGTGTTTTGATTTATTGGTTTGATTATTGAAACCAAAGGAAAAATCTGGGACAAAGGAAATGGTCGATGTTAAAGAGGAAATGTAAAAGTAATCTTGTTTCTTACTGTCAATGTGAAATCCTAGAAAGATAGCCAAAATTGGACCATCGTTGATCACAAATCCTTGTTCATCCCTTACAAACCACCCAGAAACGTTTGTTTTTTTTTATCTTAACGATATTTCACTTTCAATTCTTTTTCTTGCTTCTCTTTTTTGTTTTGTTTTATGTTAAAGAATCGAATTCGACAAACGTGTTTTCAAACGATCGTATACGAAGCCTCCCCTTTCTCTCATCCCCAATGTAAATTTAATTTAACGAATAAATCAACGGTGAGAACGATGGTTACAAGAATGGAACGGGATCTTTTTAAATGAACGAACAAAATTTTTTTTTTTTAATATTTTAAAGATATGCAAAACGAATTTGTCAAAAGCTTCATCACGTTATCTCAATAAATTTGAATTTTAACGATTTATTCTCGAGAATATACAGGGTGATTCACCAACACTTGCCACCTAAATAGCTCTGAAAGTATGAAAGTACCAGAAAAGTGGATAAAGAAAAAGTTGTATGAAAAATTCAGAACTACAATATGACATTAGTAGTTTTTTGTTAGGTTGAAATATTTTTGAGATTTATTGGTCAACTTTGTTCTTTTAAATGCAATGTTATATTTTAATACTTATTTTCGGATAGCGGCTGACAAGACGAATCCAATGATGTGCAACATTAAATACAAAATTTGACAATGACCAATAAAAACTATTCGGAAAATATCTGTTCCGTTCGTAGAACAACTAAAGAATGACGTCACCCTGACGCAACCCTGACGCGACCATGACGCGGAAGAGTTGCATTGTGGCTAGCTTGTTCACCAGTTTTTACTTTTGTTGACTTTCAAAAATATTAATGTTGCATATCATTGGACTCATCTTGTTAGCCGCTATCCGAAAATAAGTATTAAAATAAAACATTGTATTTAAAAAAACAAAGTTGACCAATAAATCTCGAAAATGACTTAACCTAGCAAAAAAATACTAATGTCATATTATAGTTCTGAGTTTTTCATACAACTTGTTCCTTATCCACTTTTCTGCTACTATCATACTTTCGGAGCTATTTAAGTTGCACAAGCTGCTGAATCAACCTGTATATTCTAATGAATTTTTTTGTCCTCAACGATGTTAAAAATTCAAGTTTCTTTTCGTGGTCTATCACTAAAAAAGAAAAGAAAAAAAAAGAAACAAATTATATTCGAAGAAGAATAAGGACGCTCGATATTTTCAATAAACTCATCATAGTGCGCTATCGAAAGAAAATGTATAGAGGAAAGCCATTCCGTATTCGAACACAGATGAATTTCCTATACCATTTTTACGTAAAATGGATGTATCGATAAGGCCAGCAGATTGAAATTATCCGGTTAGTATTGGTTTTTGCCCCACCCCCTGTCCCCTTCATTTTCCCTTAAGAAAAAAAAAAAGAAGAAAGGACGAATTCGGAATATTCGTCGTGAAACTAACCCTTAGAGGGGAACAAAATATTACTACTAATTATTATTAAAAATAGTATTACTAATACTTTCAAAAATATTATTATTAATATTAAAAATATTATTAGGAGGAATAATATTAAAATATTATTATGATATATTATTTAAAAATTTTATAAATATATATTACACAATTATATATATAATTATGTAATAAATAATATGTATATATATAAAATATATTACAATGTATGATATGTATTCTACATATATCGATTATATTATGTAATATATAAAAAATATTATATATATATATTACATAATATATATGAATATTAATATGTACAAATATATATATATATATATATAATTATATAATATTTATATATTATATAATTATATAATATTTATTATATAAATATATAATATATATAATTTTACATATATAATTTTACATATATTAATATATATATAATTTTTATTTTTCAACTCGAAATTATTTGCTACTTTTTTTTTATCATTTAAATTTAAAGGGCGGGGGGGGGAGTGGTATGAGGGTTTCTTTAAAAATTTTTTTGTTTTTTTTTTTTATTTATTCTTTCCCTTTTTTCAGTTCCTGTTGTTATTTATTTTGCTTGGAAAATAATGATTCGAATATATACTTGACCTCTTCGGTTACAATCTTTTTATATACACGCTTTACACGCGCGTACTATTCATAAATTCGATTTAGTGTGAGGTTAGAGAATCGATATTAAGCGTGTGTAAACCATTTATAAGAAAAGAAAAAGACTATAGTAAACGTTTCAAACGTTGTAGAAATATATCGAACGATCCGTATGTTTACGAACTAAAAACGCATTAACTAAATGAAAAATAAATAAGTATTTGGATATAAAAAAAACAACAACAAATACATACATAAAAAAAATTTATGTAGAAAGAAATAAAGAAAAGAAAAAAAGAAAGAAAAAGTTTACGAGTACAAACGTGAAAAAAAAAAATGAAAAACAAAATCGAATTCGACAGTGAAATGCATTTTCTTTTGACTCCTCGTCATTTCCGTCGCATGCAAAAACAGAGTCTTTCTTATACTTTTATAGTATTGCGCACCAACGGAAACGTGAAAAAGCTTCTCGACGGATTCATTTTCTTTTCTTTTTTTTCTCTTCATATTCTTTTTTCAGCGTAAAACGCGAGCACATTTTTTTAGAAGAAAAAAAAAAATACTCTCTGCAAAACCGAATAAAAATTTCGCGAAGCATGAAAATTCACGAAAGACAGGAATTTACGTACACATAAATGTATATATATATATGCATACTTATATTTATTGAAATTATCAAAGTGCTATCCTCGAAATCACGTGAATGATTAAAAACAAAACAAAAATTTGTTTGCTTTACAGCGAGACGAAAATAATGTGAAATTTGTACATGCAAAATTCTGTTTTAAAAAATGAAAAAAAAAGGAATCAGAAAAGAGAGAGAGAGAGAGAGAGAGAGAGAGATTAATTAGGTGAACCGGAAAGGCCCCGGATTGCCGTATGAAAGATGACGATGATGTTTCATGAGTTTGCCCTGGGACGACGAGCTCATTGTTTCTCACAGTATACAAGGCTAATGATGCTGAGAAATAATTTGCGGTTAGACTAGCTTTGATCTTTCACCTTCAACAAAAACCTTCTTCCCTTTTTTTTTTTTTATTTCTATCTCGTTTCAAATTAACAACAACGTTTTGTTATTATTCGTTTTCCATTCCTCTTTTTGTCCACTGCTAAAGTTTCTTTCTTTTTCTGTTTCTTTTTATTTTAATACTGTATTTTGTTTAAACTACGTTTCGATGTAAAACGAAAATTAGAAAAGAAAATATCGAAAGTACGGAAAAATAAAATGAATATAAAAAAAGCAACGAGAGAGAGAGAGAAAGAGAGATGGATTGATTAAACGAATAAAATCGTTTCGAAAACCAATCCCAACTGCTCAGCCCCGATTTCAATTTCTAAATTTTGGTTTGAATAAATACGCAAGATTGAAGTAACGAAAAACACAAAATAAAATAGTAAAAAAAAAAATGAGAATGTGTGAAAATAGAGGATTATTATTGAGTTGGCAACTAAGTCATTGCGAATTTTGTTTTACACCAAATTCAGTTTTTTGATAGCAAAGATCAGAAATTTTATGAATGTGACATTATGACACTGCCTGATCGATGGCAAAAGGTCATCAACAAAAATGGATAGTACCTAATTTAATAAACTTATATTTTCAAGCAAAAATTTGGAATTTTCATTCTTATTTAAAATCTGCAATCATTTAGTTTCTAACCCAATATTATTATTAATAATTGATATTAAAAACTCGAAAGTTCATCGCCACAAATACTAAATCTCGCCAGTGTTCCCAAATATAAAGGATGGGTTTTACAAAATCGTTTCCCTTTTTCTATCATCATCTTTGTTATCTAGGAAATAAGTTTGAACGATGATAAAAGACCTGAAAATTACTTCCTTCCTCATCTGTAACTAAAACGAATCCTAGTTTGGGGTTTGTGGATAGGATAAGCGAATATATATATACCGAAATTCATGCAAATTCGTTGGTTTGAATATACGACGAGGAGAATGCTAACGTAAGAGTAAATTGAAGTTTGTTTTAACAAACTCCTTGTTCATCGACTCGATGAAAAGTCATGAATGAAGAAAAATATGGTGTACGATGAAATCGTTGAAATAAGAGAATTGAAAACGTGTAACAGCAATACCACCATTATCTCGAAATACTTTAGTTCTAATTTTAATTTTTCTTTTCTTTTTTCATGATAAGTAATTCATTTAATGATAAGTAACAGAAGTATTTTTCAGTAACAGAAGAATTTCTAACTGTTATATCTGTAAGATTTAAACAGATGAAATTTTTAATGTACGAATTTGTGTTAACCCATTACCTGTAACGATTCGAAAATGCAAAATAAAAAAAATTAAATTAACCGTGCAATAATATTCGTACAAACCAAATAGAACAATTTATGAAACAATTGTTTTTTTTTATTTATTTAAATATAAATATTATTCTATACCATTAATTATTAATTTGAAATAAAATAGTGTTGTAATAATTAACAATTAATAAATAAATAAATGTTGTAATAATAGTAGTGTAATAATTTTAAATATTTTCATGAAGTACGACAGGTACGATCTTACGATTTTAACAAATATATTTCGTTCTGAAGTTGCAGTTATTAAATAAAAAAAAAAAAAAACAATTCAAAATTAGCGGGTAATGGATTAAAAAAACGAATGAAAGATGGAAGGAGGGAATGAAAAAGAAAGGAAAATGGAGAAATTAATTGTTAAAGTTATAATTTTGATGAATAACAATTTGTGATTGGAATTCGTGATTAAATATAGCAGAAGCTTGAAAAATATCTCCAAGGTTTATTTAAAATAATAATTCAGGAATGAGCTAGGAAAAGACAGAGAAATTTAAAGAACGAAAAAAAAGAAAAAAGGAAAACAGAAAGAGAGAGAGAGAGAGAGAGAGAGAGAGATATGGTATTTCTCGCGTGGGTAGTAGATCCGTGAAGATAATTATAGCTCTTACCACGTATTTGCCACGTTCTTGAGTAAGACACCGCCATACACCAATGATGCTGGCCTAACCCCCGTCAAGAAAACAAAATCTTACCTTTCCGGTAAATGTTGATTTAATCAAATTTGCGAAACATTCCGATTCCTTCGATTCGTTTTTGAATTTTGTTCCAAACGAGAAAAACAATTAAAAATTAAATTATTTTGAATTGAGTATACTTTGTTATGGTGAATTTAAACGATAACAATATAAAATTATTAATTGTATATGATAATGATTAATTTTTGTCAATATAAATTACGAGATTGCTAATCGAATTGAAATCTTAACGAAATTTGTTTAAAACTATAAAATATATACAAATTTAATAAACTTTATATTAAATTTGAATTAATTCTAATATAAATAGTTTTGGAATTATTTTTCCAAACGAGAAAAACAATTAAGAAATAAGACACTTTGAGTTATAACATTTTGAATTGTGTGTATTTCGTAATGTTACGTGAATTTAAACGATAACGATATAAAATTATAAATTATATATGATAATGATTAATTTTTTGTCAATATAAATTACGAGATTGCTAATCGAATTGAAATCTTAACGAAATTTGTTTAATAATATGAAATATATACAAATTTAATAACCTGTATATTAAATGTAAATTAATTCTAATATAAATAACGTTATACTGGCAATTTTCTCTCTTTTTTATTAATGTTCATTTCTCAAATAACACGTTGAAGTTAATTACAAAAAGATTTTACATTATTAAAATAGTAAATTACATTTAAATTACGAGTTACTCCTGTTAAGTGATTACAAACTGATAGTTTGAGCGGATTGTTGCTGTTGGTTCGTATCGGATTAGAAATAAAATTAAAAAAAAAAAGAAAGAAAATACGACATGGAGCTTTGCTAATTTGTCCGACCTTGTACGATCTACAAGATACGTACATACTATACCTGGAATATACATCTCATTAGTAGTACACGTGGAAAACTCTCGAGCAGTTACGTGGAAAGTTTCAACGTTGAGATTTATCGTAAACGAGTTGTTTAATTAGAGGTTAATGGTTAACTAGAAACACGATTATATCGTGTTAATACATTTTTTTTTTACAACCCTATTTTTCTATTCTTTTTCTACTTTAGTTTTTTGTTTGATTTCATTAGTCGAGTTTAAGTATTCTTCGTTGCATCGAATAGAATCAAAAGAATCTACGATATCGATTGGTTGGATAATTAATGCAAATCTTTGATTCTTTTTACACCTGTAATGTTACCAAATTATTTGAAGATATCATCTCGAACAACTAAAGAAGAACAGACAAAATTTTATTGATTTGTTTACTTTTAAAAATTAAAAATGGTACATATTTTTTTTAAAGATTAATACATATATAATATAATTGTATTTTATAATGTAATATAAAATTATATATTATAATTACATTATATAATAATAATAATAATAATAATAATAATAATAATAATAATAATAATAATATAATATTATATATATAATATAAATTATATTATAATAATATTAATTAATTTATTATATTATATAATTTAATAAATTATGAAATAATACAATATATTCTTTAATATTATTATAATAAAATATAAATTAATAAAATGATAAAATTTTAATTAAATAATTAAATTAGATTTATTATTATAGAATAAAAATATATTAGAATAAAATAATAAAAGAAAAATTAATAAAATTATTAATAAAAAATAAATAAATAAAAATATAATTTATATTATATATATAACATAATTATATAATATAATTTCATATTTATATAATATAATTATATAAGATATATAGTACAATATAATTTCATTTTCATATAATTCAATTTAGCAATTTTCTCGAATATCAATCTTTTAATTTATGTTATCGTTCATCTAATAAATGTACGCTTATTACTTATATGATTAAAAATCAAAATATTTGTAGCAAATAAATAATTGTTTGGATGGGATAAATAATATAACATACATACTTATTTCCTTTCCATATATCCTTCTTGAAATCTTAGGAATTATGACCGAATCACCTAATCACCACATCAGAGTTCATCATACTACTTATCACAACTGTATCAACAGAATGTCCCAATCAGTTAATCACTTGAATTCTCATTTGATCTTTTCAACCAATACATATCCTCCATTAAATTCTGTCTAAATTCACTGTAGAATTGTACAATTTATTATAAATTATTGCAAATTATTATTTATTGCTTAATTCATTGTTTTTTTATTTTTTGTAAATATCTTTATATACTTTTTTATTTTTTTTTGTTAAATGCATTATAAATAGCTTAATTTATATTTGTATTGCTTATATCTTATATTTATATTTTTATTATTTATTAACTTTCTCTTTTTTTTTCTTTGTATTTTCTTTGTATTCTTTGATTTTTTTTTTTTTTTTTAACTATCAATGGGTTTGTTTATCTCATCAATAAAAATAATATAAAATAAAAGAACAAAATATGATATGCATATAAATAAGCGTGTAACAAAATATCAATTATATTTCTCGATTATTTTCATTGATAAAAAACATTGAAGAATTATTTAACGTGAGATTAGAACAAAAATTCGGCAGAATATATTAAATTTCTTGCTAACCGATAAAAAAAAGAATTCGTCGATAGGTTTCTTCATCGAGGGAGGACGTGGTAGACCAATGGAAAGCAGCAATATCATAGCCTGGAATGTTTTGAAATAGCACAGGTCCCCTCCCCTTCTCCACTTCATTCCTTTTCATATTTTCTCTCTTTCTTTTTCCTTTAACACAGTCACGACCGACTGATTTCTACGAGCATCCTCTTTAAAAACGTGAAATACTTTCATCGTTTTTTTTTTTTCTCCAACGCATTTTGTATCTTTTGCCGATCCTTAGGGAAATATTTAACGGGGGGGAAAAAAATAAGTACGAGTAAAGATATACCATTTTTTTATATATAAAAAAATTATATTATTTAATATATATTTATTATTATTATTATTATTATTATTATTATTTGATAGAATTTCGAAGACCTGTACTAAAAAAAAAAAAACAGCAACAAAAAATGAAAATATATATATATATATATATATATATATATATATATATATATATATAAAATTAAAAAATATTATATAAAAAATATTTTTATATATTAATTAAAAAATAATATATAAAAAAATTATATTATTATTATATATATTATTTATTATTATTATTATTTGATAGAAATTCGAAAATCTATACAAAAAAAAAATTAAGATAAACTAAATTAAATAACTAGTAAATATATACCATTTATTTATATATATATATATACATTTATCTGATAGAATTTCGAAGATCTATTCTACAAATAAAAAACTAACTTTCCGAAGTAAGATAAAAGAAATAAAAAAATTAGCAATTCAAAAGAGATACTTCTCTTTTAAGAAGAAGAACATTGGAATGAGCTTATCGAAAGCTTTCCTTTTTCCTTTTTTTTTTCTATTATATTTTTTTTCTCTTTTTTTTATTCTTTTTCAACTACCTTTCCTTACCGAAAGAGAGTAGTTGATCGAAACGAGTGGCACTGGGAAAATAACGTCGAATTCGTGACCCCTTCCGATTGGTTGAACAATTTCAGGATGAACTGTAGCATTATAGCAGCGAATAAGAGAAGAGAAGAGAAGAGAGAAGAGAAGAGAGAAGAGAAGTGAAGAGAAAACGAATGAAGAAAACTCGTTCGTTCCTTCGTTCCGGGAGGAGGAGGAGGAGGAGGAGGTATGGGGGAGTAGAATTTCTGAGTTTACTCTTTCCACGTTGGAGCTTATAAAAGATATTCGGCACAGCTTTGGACGTTTAGTGTTGAAACGAACGGCGAGTAAGTGGTCAGGAATTGGAGTGAAGAAAAAAAAAGAAAAAAGAGAAGAAGAAGAAGAAGAAGAACAGGGATAAGAAGAATAAATAACAAGACAAGAAGAAGAAAAAAAAATTAACGAAAAAAGTGTCGTCCCAAAATCTTTGTATCTTTTCCCCATTTCTGGATACTCTAACGATTAAGAAAAAAAAAAGAAGAAACAGGAGGAGGATCGAGAAAATACAAAACAAAAAGGGGAAAGAACAAACTCGACGAAATGGTTGGTTTCTATGGTGGTTTTTCTATCGTGCGTTGTTTTTGTGCATATATGGATTGAATGAAAAAAAAAAAAAAAAGGAAAAAAATAGAGAGAGGGCATAAAGGGGAGGTGGAAAAAAAAAAATAAGAAAAATAGTAAGGAGTACAGTTATTTTTTTGGAAAAAAGTTCACCCTTTTGTTGTACCCCTTTTTCTTCGACCAAAAAGGGAAAATTTTATTATAGTTATTCTATTTGTAATATTATTATTATTATTTTATTTATTTTTTTATTAATTGTATATTATTTATTTTATTATTATTATTCTATTTAATTTTGTTATTATTACACATGAATCGATCGAAATACGATTAGGATCACAAGATCGATAAGGAAATGCGTTCGAACTTATCATACAGCTCAATATTTTTGATAATTAATCATATATATGTTTAATTATTCTGGGACCTTGAAAAAGTCCCAGAAGCGGACTTTCTCAACACAATTATTGCAAGTGAAATTGACCAAAATCATTTATCTCGTTAACATCAACGAATCATTCAAAGGTTTCTGTTCGATTTTTTAATTATTCATTTTGTGTGATCTCTCTTTTTTCTTTTTGTTTTTTTTTTTTTAATTTCTTTCCTTACGTATTAAAATAATCTTTAGTTATAATTATTAAATTATAATTATATCGTTTATTAAAACGCCGTCATTCCTTTGATTTGTTTCAGGACGAGGAACAAGTACAAAGTAAGTGATTGTCGTTTATTATTTTGAAATACTTCCTATCACGTATGTTTTTTACGAATTTATTTAATTTTACGAACTATTGTTTGAAATTTTATACGCGTAATAATTATACACTCCAAAAGTAAGAGAGAAAGTAAAGAAATTAGGTTAGTTAACCCTTTGCAGTCGAGGGCTCCGCTATGGAGAGAACGAACAAAATAAATAACAAGAAAAAATTAAAACAAATTCAATTTTGTCTACAACATATCAACTGTGAGTTTTCTTTTAATGTACATATATCATTTACTTATAATATGTAAATATGATTTTTTATTTATCGAAATTGAGTTGCTGATAATATGAATGAAAAAAAACTTCGTGTGCAAAGGGTTAAATACGATTTGTTTTCGCGAGAAAATCTCAAAAGGAATTTATTATGATCATGGTTGAAGAAGAGAAGAATAAAAATGAAAGTTAAAACACGGCATACTATTTATCTATCGTTATCATGTCAACAAGTATCATCTATAGTTCGGAGTAAAGTATCAAAGATAATGATATATAAATCTTTCGTTTTATATTACGAGATACAGAATCATCTGAATGATCAATCTTACAACAGACACAGTTTTTCGTTAAAATTTGTCATTGCGACATGTGAGTGTTTTCGGATGTGTTATATCCGCCATATGGAAACGTTCAACTGGATTTTGTCAAAATATATATTTTTAAATATAGATTTTAATTGGTTCAAGTTATAAATATTTACGATACTATTATTAATACATTAATAACAATTTACGTGATTTTTCGTTTGTTATTTTAGTATTGTCAATATTAATTTAATATTTATTATTTATATTTATTCACACATTATTAAAATTAATTTAATTTGTTGTTTGTTATTTCAATATTGTCAATATTAATTTAGTATTTATTATTTATATTTATTGATAATTAAAATTAATTTGATTTGTTGTTTGTTATTTTAATATTGTCAATATTAAAATAAGACAAATCAATTAATATTATTATAAAGATTATTATTATGTGTCGTTGTTTTAGAAAAGAAAAACAAAATCCGATGTTATAAATTATCTACAATTTTTTGATATATATATATATATGCATATGTAAATAATATTGGGAGTAAAATTAAGCTTTTAGGAAAAAGTATTCACATAAAAGCTGAAAGATAAACCGACAGATGAGTTTAAAAGGAGGTTGCCAATGAAAAATAAACTGTTGATTGACTCTGCCGCGTTATTTCGATACCCGCGTTCCTGGCATAACCTATATATGTATAAACAAATTGTAAAAACGGCAATGACGTTGTCGTTATAATTGGAATTAACTTTGTTTATATATCCTTGGTGAAAAATAGAATTAAAAATAATCATAATATTTCGAAAAAAAAAAACGTTTTCTTCTTATTTTTATTTCATTTTTATTTTTTTATTTTTTTGTAATTTCTTTTTTCAAAAAATTCGTTTTTGATTACTTCCGTAGTGCTCAGGAGAGCTTTTTCCATGTTTGATTCCACTAAATCCGGGAGAATCGAAAAGGAAAAGGTCAGGACCATCTTAAATACTCTAGGACACACTTTTGACGACCATGAACTCGAAGTATTATTGAAACAGGAAGATGAAGATGGTGAGTAGCCAATTTTCCCATTTTTAGATATTTTTTTAATATCTTTCTGATATTTTGAAAATTATTTCGAACCTTCAATCAAAAAATAAACAAAAAGTACCAAAAAAAAGGTTGAATAAAGTAAAATTGTTGATTTTTTAAAATTCATACGATGATACTTGTTTCAAAGTAAGAGAAGAAAATTATTCTTTCGGTTTAAAAAAAAATAAAAAAAAATAAAAAAAATAAAAAGAAGAAAATGAAGAAGAAGAAAATGAAGAAGAAGAAAATGAGGAAGAAGTAAAAGAAGTAGTTGCAGCAATAGAGTAGGACATCGCTATCGAATAGGGGAAACTATTAACGAACGAGAAACTCGTAACGAGCTAGAAAAGTCGCTCGAACTTTGACGTAATTTATATCCCACTGTAAGATATTAATTAAGATCGTATCGTAGTGGAACGTTCGAGTAACACTTCGAAAAGGATTAACGTTTTGTTCTCTCTCTCTCTCTCTTTCTATCTCTTTCTCTATTACTCTTTGTACTTATAACGAACAAAGTTATGGAAAACTGACCGATCTAGTTTTGTGATAAATATAATGTCACTAACATTTACCCTATTACGATGTTATTTTAATGAAAAAGGTATCAGGAAAAATCATAAATTCGAGTATATATATACGGTGTATTATATCCGAAATATTAATGTATAAAAATAAATCCAAATATTCAAATTTTTAATTGACAAATTTGTTACGTGTTGACAAGCGATCATGTAAGAAATCTTGACATTTTAAAATTTCGATATCTTTCTCACAGAGTAACATATAATTATATACCAAATATAACATATCAAACACCAATGATACAATAAAAATCAAAATAAAGGATTTTCAAAAATTTCAAAATTAATGAAATTGAAACCCTATCAATTGAAATTTGCATAATTAAATATATCAAGCCATGTCAAATAAGAATATTGTTCGTGTTAACGGTTGATTTGTTTTGTTAGAATCGAAGATTCCGTTACTTCGAGAAATGAGTATAGTATCCTAAATTCTATGGATTTAAATTGTACCAAATGGTCGTTAAAGTTCCTTTCTTTTTTTTTCCTATAGTCTTCTTCTTTGTTTTTTTTTTCTAACAAACAATGGAACGGCTTTATCAGCGTTCGATGTCGTTTACGAACGAGACTCACAGGTGCTTTAGCCATTGTAGCATGGCTCAGCTTCTAAATCGGCCCTTAAATTAGATTTCGGTCCTCTGAATTGCCTCGGAATCGAGACAATGCTCTGATGCAACTCCTGCGTCCTTTATCCTTTCCAGGTATATATAGTAGGGAGTATTATCATGCAGATAGTACCATTATTATATATGTACACCCCTCACTTTCTATGTATATTACACGTGTATTGTTTATCGTATGAACCGTGTATAATGATTTCATCTTGAACATGATTCAATCTTCATACATAATTGCATTCAAAAACAATAATAATAAAATCATTTAATATATTATATTCAATTAAATTGATATATTATCAAAAAATATTATTCAATTTTTGACTACTTGATTTAAAATATTAATTAAAAACTTAATCATGTTTTATTTTTTGTAATTTTTCTAGGAAGCGGTAAATTGAATTTTGATTCGTTTTATCGTGTGGCAACGCATTTTCAAGAAGAAGACGACGAGGCCCTTCAAAAAGAACTCAAAGAGGCATTCCGTTTATACGACAAAGAGGGTAACGGTTATATACCAACTAGTTCGCTTCGTGAAATCTTGGCAGCTTTAGACGATCAAATAACGCCTGATCAAATGGATGGCATGATCGCTGAAATTGACACCGACGGTTCCGGTACCGTTGACTTTGACGGTGAGTTTCTTTTTCTAAGTATATTTCAATTGATCTTATTTTTGTTTTACTTTGACGATGAATTTTTCCAAAAGTCTTTCAATTTATCTTAATTTGTTTTATTTTGATGATGAATTTTTCCAAAAGTCTTTCAATCTATCTTAATTTGTTTACTTTGACGATGACCTTTTCCAAGTGTCTTTCATTTATCTTATTTTTATTTTTTCTATAACTCATAGCAATTAAATATAGACAAAATAGGCTGTAGCAGTAGTATGATATTAGGGTAATGAGATACCACAAGTAATATATTTTATTTCTTTCGATATTAAAAGCTTTCAAACAAATTTAACGTTAATAACGAGAAGACCCATTCGTATCATAAAAGAAGAGGACAACATATAGATAAATAACGTTCGTATATGTGTTCTACTTACACATATTATCAGGTGTAAAAGTTAAAATTTTAATTACGCGTAATATCTCTATCCTTCAAAGCATTTCTATCACGAATGAAAGGAACTACTACTCTATACACACACAGACACACTTCAACCTTTATTCACGCTTGGCTTTGTACGAATATTTCTCGTTTACCACATTTTCCATATTATACGTGTGAATTTTTAAGTAGCTACAAAATGGACGCTTTGAATTAGACTGTTAACAACTTGCAAATTTGCAAAAATATATATATGCATAAATGAACATTTTCAAACATAAGAAATACTAAGATTTTTTCTATTCTTTTGTCAAAATATATGTCAAAAGAAAAAAACGATAAGTTTATCTTTTATTAAAATTATATTATAAAAACATGATGGGGAAGCATGTTTATGAAAGAAGAAACGAGGTTTTTTTCTTATCATTCTTTTCTTTTTTTTAAATTTCAATTATCATATGAAAACATCAAAGCTTAAAGTTAAATTCATGGAATTCAAATTTAAATAAATAAACTGCAATTCCATTTCCAATTATTTACTTTTATTATATTACTAAGAAATGATATACGAGGGAAATGAAAATGCGTGTTACGTGTGTGTGTTAATTAGATAGAAAAAAAAAAAAGAAAAAACAAGAATAAAAGTTTCTTTCGCGTATAACGAAGCTTATAAAAGAAAATAAATAAAATGATGGAAGTCTCGTTAAAAGTTATAGAAACGGAAATACGTTCGATTTACTCGAAATCGATTTAAAACGTTATTCGCTCTTTTAACATTTTTCCATCCATTTTTCTTCGAAAGTTCGATCAAGCGAAATTCTTTTATGTTTTCGAAAAGATGCAACTTTGAATTTTCAAGATTTAGAGATATTCAAGAATTTGTCTCTATATATAGAAAATCCATAAGTTCAGTGAATTCCAAATAAATTTGATAGTTAAAAATTTATTCTCGTTCGTAACATACGTTAAAAAAGATTTCGTATTACAATAATAAAAAATATAATTATATATTATTTTAAAAAAAATATATATTTGTAATATACTAGCTGTGATCCACCACGCGTTACTGTGACTCATGTGAGTCAAAATATGACGTATTGTATAAATAAAAGTTAGGTTATGTTCAACTGTTTCGCACACTCACCGAAATCTATGACCAACAGATGGCTCTGGACTTACTTTTATCTTTTTCGTTTTTTTTTTAAATTAATTAATTATTTTATGAATAAATTAATGTACTAAAAACCTAGCTGTATACGAATGCAACGTTGTGTCAAAATTTCAAGACAATCAGTAAAGTATTTTTGGAGATTACCAATTAGGCACAAACGAAATCTACATTTATATATATAGATAAATAAATAAATAAATAAATAAATATATAAAAAATATCATTCAAAAATTTCATATTGCAATAATAAAAAATAAAATTATAAATACGATTTCTATAAACACTTTTATTATGCTCTTAATGAGTGCAATAAAAAAATATTTAATTGACATTTTATTGGAAAAAATAAACGATCAAAAGAATTTTTCTTTATAGTTCGTTGTATTTTACGTATCTAGAACAGAACATAATCATACATAATTTATAATCCGAGAGAAAAGAAGGAGTAGTGTAATGGGCCATTTATGATTGAACGCGTTACGAAGAAGAATAGTAATAAAAGAGGGTTATATTCGTAATCGATTCGAATGTTGCGATGTGATATAATGACGAAAAATTATTGATTATGGTATCTATTGACTATTGTAAAGAGAAATAAATATATTGCGAAGTAGTAATGGACGTAGAATGATATCAGACTAACTCAGTGGTTTTTCAATAAATCGAAATACTAACATCAATAATAACAATAACAATAATATAACAATAGTAATAATAATAATTTAACAGAAGTTAGATTATTATCAGAGATAGAAATTACTTATCTATTATAGAAAACAAAATTTTAATAATAAATTTATATTATACATTTATAATAAATTAGATTCGATTTCTTGAGTTTTTCTATTTTTTTCTTTACAGAATTCATGGAAATGATGACTGGCGATTGAGACGTGCAAGGAGAGGGAAGGATCTATCGAAAAGGATTATATTTTTAAAAATTAAATTTATTAAAGCTGTGCCTTTTTAACAAATCAACGCAAATCAATATTGCCTATCGTTGAAAATGTTATTTATTTATTGTATTTGAAATTCGACGCTTCCGTATCGTTAAATTAATTTTTAAGCTGGATTTGAATAATATATGTATGTGTGTGAGTGTGTGTGTGTGCATGCTTAAGCGTAGGACCCGTATCCTCGCATAGATGCAATAATAATGTACGATAGAATTTTATGAAAAAAAAAAAAAAAATATATATATATATAATAAAATATAGCGAAAGTATTCGAATACGAATCGAAATAAAAAAGCTTTCTCTTTTTTTCTTTCTCTTTTTAATTCATTAAATCTTTTGTTTATTATTAACGAATGATATACGTTTCTAAAGCCTTATTAATGCTTCAGAATATTAAAAAGTGAAATTTATATATAAAAACATCATTTTTTTTTGTATCGAAGGTACTGCAAAATAATACTTTCTTAAATGAAAAGAACTTCATTGAAGACTCGTACTATGTTCACACATAACGCAGCCATTTAATATCTGTTTGTTACAACAGATTAATGGCACAATGTTCATCATTGTCGATGATAAAACAATTCCGAACAGATCAACGTAGCATCGTTGTAAATTATGGAACATACCGATAGCAATTCTTAATTTTTTTCATTGTTTATTTATCGATATATTATTTAAAGATTATCTAATTCCTTTGATTCTTTAATTATACAAAAGTTGGCGCTGCATTACAATTTAGTAAATTTTAATTTATTTAGGTTACAAATTTCTTTTTTTATGGTCTTCTTAAATGAAAATCGAATGTTAGTAAAAAGATAGGATTATTTTATTTTAACAATAAATAAAAAAATTAAAAAGAAAATTGTGTGCACAAAAGTTGTAGTTTCTTTTTCTCATTTTATAGGTTATAAGATCAAAAATATCCATTTTTGGATTAAACTTAGATAATTATGTAACTTTAATATAAAATAATAAACAACATTTGGAATATTATTCTAGTTTATGTCTAGAAATTATTGTGAATGTTATTTTTTTATCGAAGATATTGCAAAATAATATTTTCTTAAATGAAAAGAACGCGTTTGTTTTATTCATTGAAGACTAGTACTACGTTCGCATATAACGCGGCCATTTAATATCCGTTTGTTACAACAGATTAATGGCAGAATGTTAATCATTGTCGATGATAAAGCAAGTCGTAACAGACCAACGTAGCATCGTTGTAAGTTATGGAGCATACCGATAGTGAACATTAGTCATCCATGTGCTTAATGAATGAATCGATAACCATACTAGCTAGTTACCTTCCATTCTTATCATTTGGAAGCTCTTTAGAGTATCATATTAGTTAAAAAAAACATATGACATTCCTAAATTTTACGATTTGTTATTACATTATTATTATTAAATGTTGACGTTGAAAAGATGAGAATTAGTTTGCGAGATGATCAATGAAATACAATGAAACATCAACGATTTTCTATTTATAAAATCATTTTAGACAATTTCATTCATTTGTTTAATCTTGACGTTGAAAAGATGAGAATTAGTTTGCGGGATTATGAATGAAATATGCATCAACTATTTTCTATTTATAAAATCATTTTACATAGTTTCATTCAGTTGTTTCATACACGATGGTTAATGGGTTTAAAGACTACTATGTTAAAGTTTGTAATTCATGGTTAAATTCACGTTGATTAATTCGTAAATGCTAAAGGAATATTATCGTTTAGATTATCAGATAAAACTAAGATTGTTATTTGCAATTAATTTGATACAATTAAATCTCTCGGTTTTTTTTTATTTTGTTTCATTAAAATGAATATAAACAAATTAGTATCTGAAAGCAAGAAAAATGCGACGCATCAAATGAATTTTATTTTATTAAATGCTTCTTTATATTATCCTTTCATATATTTGATTATTTGATCTCATATATATATATATATATATATATATATATATATATATATATATATATATAGTATATGTTCGAAATATTAATGTATAAAGATAAATCCAAATATTCGTTCTACCAACGACATATTTGTACGTGTTGACATTTCTCCATGTGAATTTTGATATTCTCCAATTTCAGTCTTTCACGATAATACACACACACATATACATAAGTTCATGTACAAAAAATAAGAGAAATATAAAAAGAAAACGTAATGAAAATCGATACAACTTAAGAACTTGGTGAATGTTATAATCTAATTTCTTACTTCTAAAACTTAGAAACACGTTTTAAAGGATCTTCTGCAATAACATTGTACCCTAAACACCTCTGATATTAAACTACTACGAACATAGAAGTTAGTAAGAGGTCATACATGGTCGCTTACGTAATAGGGTGAAGCAATTTCGAGGAAGACTACTCTCCATGTGAGATATTTGTTTCCGTGTTAGAGAATACCTAAAATGGGGAAACAGGAATAGGCCGTCCGTAGAGCATGGCTTCCATGGCCGATTAGACAGACATCTTCTCAACCCTTCGGATACAACACACCAAAGGTCTCGTTACGATCCTGAGACCCATAAACCTGAACGACCCTATCAAGGTCATGTTTAACAAGTTTAACGTGTAATCAAACGATAACACACATGTGTGTATTTATTTAGTGATACTTTTGTATTTGTCTTTAATTGTTTCTTTATATTTTCTTACATTTCGTTATTTTCAGGAATAATAATAACGTCAAAAAGAAAAAAATAAATAAAGTGAAATAGGAAGACTTTTTTCATAATAATTTTGTTATCTTTTTCGAACTTTTTATTTCTATCTGGATGAACGAACTCGTCACACTTTTCTTTTTTTTTCTTTATACGAGTTAGAAAGAGATAGAAATAAATAAAGAAAGAAAGATTCAGAACCCCCGGGAAGTTTCCAGAAACGTTGAAAATCCTTCGTAGCACGCCCCTCCTATAACCCACTCAAATTTTGTCCGAGTGTTTGCTAGGGGAGACCCGGTAGTCGGTTCTGAAGGATCAATAATTGGGGCCGACTGCAACCCGCCCTTGAAAAGCTACACTCGAACGACAGAAACAGGAAGGAAGGAAGGAAGGACCCCTCTTCCCACGCGTTTTCTTATTTGAAAAATATGCAGCATTATAATCGAGTACTATTATATATAAAACATCGATTATATATCGATCATCGATTTTTGTCGTAGATATTTTTTATTTTAGAGTGTACAACATTCCAAAGATTTTCTGTATTCAATGATTTCTCTTATTCAGTTAGCATGGAATAATTTTGATAAATAATAATAATAAAAGGACAATGAAATATAAAAAATACGAAGAGTTTATATATTTTCATTTTTTTTAGTGATAATATTTTCTCAAAGTAATATATTATTATTTTAAGTGATAATATTATAAACGCGATCTATGGGGACATTTTACTTTTATAATATTACACGTACATCGATCAAAATGAAGTTAATTGCGTTAAGAATAATTAACAACGATGCAAATGACATCGATAAAGTTAACGGAGTTTTACTTTTACGATGACGCCGGGATGGGGACAAGGGGGAGGAGGGTGAGACCCATCCGTATGACACACGAAAATTAATGACATCCAGTCTCGAACATTAGACATGTTCATCGACCAGATCGATATAAACGTGAAACGTACGATGGCCCTTTTAACGATTTAAACGTTGTAGAATCCCTTCCCCCTTCCTCTCCTACCCTACCCAACCTCTCTCTCTCTCTCTTTCTCTCATTATATTTGGAATATATTTTTCTTTTTTTTTTTTTTTTTAAATGATAATACATGCGTACATATTATTTAGTTTATTCGTAAAAACGACATGCGATATTATGGTTTTGACCCGATTTCTAAATGTTTCCACATATCATCGTGTGTGCTGTACACACTTACATGGCAAGTTTTCTCGCAACACTAGATAAAACCACACGTCATATGCCAACGTCGTTGCTTTTATCTATCGCATTATTCAGAATCGCGACGTATGAAATTTTCCTTTTTATGATACTTCTGCGACAAATATTGTACATTCTTTTAACCGATAACAACTTTTCACAAAAGAGTAAAAGTCCTACTTTCTTATTCTCATATATAGGTTAATGCCGATAAGTTTTCACTATATAAATACTAAAATCACTAAGAAAACTATATATATATCATAAAATATTGCTAACTAATACTCCAGTAATACTTGTTGATTCGTTAATAGGATATACACTGAACTAACTGTCCTATAAAACATATATATATATATATATATATACACACACATATATCGAAACCTTATTATCATCTACTTTCTTGATCGATTATTTAACAAAATGATTATTAAGACTTATCAATCGATCAATTAATCGATTATATTCCTCATTGTTTTTATTTCTCTATCTTTTTCTTTTTCTGTTTCCCTTCTTTAAATAAGAAAACACGAAAAGAAATGTAAAGAAGGCCGTTAAAATCGGCAATCGAAGAGAGGCCGCCCTTGGAACGTGTCAGTGCACCTGTGGTGCATGCTCTGGAAACAGCTGTACTGGATTAATAATTGAACAAATGGAACAATTCGATCGTTGGTGGCGGTAACGGTTGGTTTTAAAAAGTGAAAAAGGTTGTCTAAGAGCAACGTGGTTCTCAAATTGTATTCATTTGTTATATATCAAAATAATTACGAATTATTATTGATCTTAATTATGCTGAATTTGTTCTTTTTTTTAATCTTAAATATATTTATCAAAATTTTAAGTACGTTAACAATATTGAAATTGATAGATGTTATTTCAAATAACAGAATTCGTTGAAATTTTCTTAAATGGTTAGTGTCACATTATTGGTTTACTATGGATTCCGAAATTACTTAACCAATTTGAATGAATTTTTGTTTATTTTGTACGATTTTTTTAAATTTAGAATATAGGATAGTTTTTATCGCGATTATTTTGCATTTTTTATTGCTAACTTAAAGATTTATTAATTTGAGGTTATCTGAGTCTCTAGATTCTGTAAGTTTTCAATAGATATAGCTGTATTACAATTCCATTATTTTGATATATTCACATCATACATTTTTTTCAGATTTACTAACCTTGCTTATTATATTTTTTCGAGTATTATTATTATATGCACTCAATTTTAATTGTAATATTATTTTGCGTGTTGTTATAATTTACTAAACAGTTTAGAATTATATTAAATCAACATTTTATAAAAAAGTTACAGTCTAGGTTCTGTAAGTTTTCAATAGATAGCGTTATATTGCAATTCAATTATTTTGACATATTCACGTCATAAATTTTTTTCAAATTTACTAACCTTGCTTATTATATTTTTTCCAGTATTATTATTTTATCCATTCAATTCTAATTGTAATTATTATTTTGTGTGTTGTTATAATTTACTAAACAGTTTAGAATTATATTAAATCAACATTTTATAACAAAACCACAGTAATACATGACCGGAACATCCTAGTATATATATAAATATATATTTTAAAGATTTTTCATGCACATTTTGAGAACCACTGTCGTCTGAGGTGTAGCACCGGGGCATCGATCGCGTTCCCGTTCTTCGGCCGAAGCTCCGAACGGAATGAATCTCGTTTGCCCTTTTTTTTTCACTTCGCACCCTTTTGATGGTGGTCCATCGGACAATTTCGAATGAAAGAAGTCACTCACAACTGTCTATCTTTCTCTCTTTTTCTCTCTTTCTTTATTTCTTTGACACTCGTTTTCTCTTATATCGTTTTTGTATCTTCAGAACTTGTACTCGTCAGAAGAGTACTTTAAACGAGTCAAACGAGCGATCGTTTCCAAAGCTCGTCTTTCCATCCTTTTATTTGCAAAGTACCACTACTCAAGTACTACTTTATGGTGCGAAAACTGGACCTGTCACGAGTTTAAGGAGACTTTTCGATTGCACACAACCCTTAAACGGAAAACTTTATCTTACGTTTTTTTTTCGTTAACAAGCTCTTTCTCTCTTTCTCTTTCTCTCGACAACCAAACTCGTTCTCGAGTTCAGTTGGAATTTACTTCCTTATCCCGAAGTTAAGTTAAATCGCGTTATTTATTCTTTTTGTTATACTTTCTTCCTTTTTCCTTTTTTCACTACCTATCTCTATCTCTAAACTTTTCATTTTCCCTATTCTAAATAGTAAATTGCAGAAAATTGTATGCTCGTTTAATTAGACTCTCTCATTCAAACAGTTAAGTTTAAGGACTAGATAAATAAATGAAGAAGTGATCAACGATCTTGAAGGAAGAATTTTAAACGAGAATGATTTAAAAACGTTCTTTAACTAAATAACGACATTCGCTTCGTTAATTTCGTTGATTGGTCATGGAGGAGGAGCTTTCACGAATTTTACTCGAGTGGTATCTACTCGACTTTGCGAAAAGAGGGAGAGAAACAGAGTGGAGTAGGGGGAAGAAGAAGAAAAACACACCCCTTTGAAGTGTCTCAAAGTTTTTAAGAAGACGCGACACACGAGTGGAACGGAAAAAACGAACCATCGTGATATGAAAGATGGCCCGGTTTAGTCGCTAGACTTTATGAAAAATGTCTCTTAAAAAAAAAAAAAGAAAAGAAAGAAAGAAAAAAAAGGGAAGAAGGATATAAGTAACGCGAAAGATCTACGCCCGAGGAACTTTTTCAAAGTACGTACACTACCGTGTAATTACTGCGAACTACTTGGGGTTTTTGCCACGTACGATATTCCTATATTTTCTTTTTTTTTTCTGTCTTTTCTATTTTTTAGTTTTATTTTATGAGTTCTAGGAGTAATTTATAAATATATATATATATGCATATAAATAATATTATAACATATAATATATTATAATATTATAATATATAACTATAATATAATATAATAATAAAAAATAAATAAAATATAATTATATATTAATTATAATATATTAATAAATTATAATATTATATTTATAATTTATATTATATATATAATAAAAATATAATATATATTTATTATTTATATTATTATAATATAATTTATTATATAATATATATACCTATATATATATATATACGTTATTATTAAAGTTTATTAATTAAAAAGAAACGTTCAAAATCATTTCCACATATTTTCTATTAAATTAGCCAATTTATATTGATGTACATTCTCACATTACGCGATTTTTTTTTTCTTTAAATACTTACTTCGTTTTTTCACATTCACTTTCAACGATGATTGCTAAAATTATAATCGATAGATAGAAAGAAAATAATTAAGAAGTTTATTGTTATAAGAGATGTGTATAAAAGTAAGATGGATATTTAATCTAACATATTGTGTAAGAAACACACAAGCGTTATTAAAGTATAGTAAAGGTCATGCAATAACTACGGATTTCGTTCAACTACCAGACGAATAATCTAATATAATATAGAAAAGTAGAAGAAGTGTGGATATGCCATGCTTCTTTTTCTATATACCTAAATGTATGTATAGGTTTTGCGCAAGTAGAAATCACGAGCATGCATATGTATGTACCATGTACGTAACCGTGTATTACGAGATCGCAGCATTTTTTGTTTCAGAAGAAAATACAACAAATTTGATTATTGTCATTTTCTATAATAATATAAGAATATTATCATCATTCTTCCTTGTTACTCAATCCTACCATATATAACGTGTAATAGTGTTGCGTAAATATCTGTAATAATTGAACTTTTGAAATCAATTGTATGTATGTATTAAATATAATATATGTTAAATGTATAATATATATATAGTATATATACCATGTTTATAATTGTTTAATGCTTGTGTTCTACTGCTCTACGGCACAATAGTGTCTATGATCTAAGAAAAGATCTAACTATGTTTCAGCTAAATAGCTAATTCTAAGATTTTAGCTATATATATATATATATGTGGATTATGTCATTTTAGTATGTACCTGGCTCAGGCTTCTAAAGCTACTTGTACTGGCGCTGCGGGCCTGCAAACACAAGTACAGTACAGGTCACCAATCACCACAACACTGCAGTTGGAAAAGTACAAATAGACATATGGTATAGATATATAGTGTAGATAGATAGATAGTTAGGTAAGTAGATAGATAGACGAATGGGTAGATAGATAGATAGATAGATAGATAGGTAGAATACTAAATGAGTAGTAGATAGATACAAATAACACGAATACGTAATAGTAGTATGTATAGGCAAAGAAGGAATTATAGATAGATAACGTAGTGTGATTATGCACGGGGTTTACTATTTAGCAATCTGTATAAATAAATAAACAATTAAATAATATGTATATAAAATAATTTGTATATATATATATGTATAAACAAATATACATATTATTTTTAACTATTTATTTATTATAATATTTATATATATAATAATAATATATACCTACACGTATCGAGAATGTGCACGTAAAAAATGTAATTGTTTTTTTTTAACAATTGTTTCGTCTTGATTATACATAAAAAGCTTTTTTTTTTTTTAGAGAAATGTTGCAGAAACAAGACCAAATAAAAAAAGTGTATTCGTTAACGTGATTTCAAGGATATTTTCACTTTTGGCAAGGTAGAGTTTCCAAGCAGGAAAAGCTTTTCGTATCGCCAAGACCAAACATGAAAACCGAACTCGTGGTACTTGTTAGATTCCAAGTATATTGTATCACGTAAACATAGGCACATATATAGCACTGCACATTTAACATATACCATAACATAGGCATAGAGCTCTCAGCGTTTGACAGTTTTACGAGCCAGTTTTCGTGTTAACATTGTTTTGTTATGTAAGTTACCTTAGTTTGATAACATTTGTACAAATAAAGCACTTATTAATCAAATGCACAAACTTATTTTTATGTATTATCGTATTATATCGGTTGTTGTAATGTATATTTTATATATTTTTTGTATAATGATTAATACACATTATTAATTTTGTCAAAAGCAAATTATTCTGAAATAGTTTTAGTGTTAATATATTTCGTTATTGTACCATATATACGTAGGAAAGTTGAAATTTTATTAACATGTATGATCCTCAAAGTTGTTAAATGAATTTCACATAATTTCAAAACAATTTTCACGTTTTAGTGAACATTGGAAGAAGATAATTTTGTGTGCGATGAGTTAAACATAATGAAATTTATCTAATTCCATTCACACTATAATTTTTGAATATAAATTGTTAAGATATTAAGAATTTTTGTATTAAAAATTCATTAAATAAAAAAACCTTCAATAGTTATTATAATAAGATTGTTCCTAAAATAAATAATTATTTAAATAATATGTCTATCACTGATCACAACACACTCAATTTAATTTATATGTGATATCTTATATTTTTTGTGATTAACTTTTTGTAAAACTTTGCACTTGTTTCGTGACGATGCAATTCATGGATCTCATAATAATCATTCGTTTTTTGTTTTTCCTAAAAATAAAAAAAACGTAATGATAATTAACATGATATATAAACATGAGTTATCTAGAAATTAACCAAATTTTAAACCTATCGTGAATTGTTATTGTTAATTAAGAAATAATTAAGAATTATACTTGTGTTAAGTTTCAGATTGAAATCTTTAAACTTTATGAGGTTAAATGAGCAAGAAAATATAAAAAGAGACCAATTGAAATGATTAAAATTATGTATAAAGAGAATACATGATTCGATGCTCATCTTTACCTAAAATCGTCACTTATAGTTTAATTACTCAGATTAAATGTTAAAGAAGACATTTTGAAACGAAACGTTGAGAAAAATAAATGAATTATATACGAAACGATGGGAAAGTGTATTCCCAAGGTTACTTACAATTAATTATTCTTCTTCATCATCTTCTTGTTTTCTTCTTCTTCTTCTTTTTCTTCTTCATCTTCTTATTTGACAAAGTTTCGTCAAATGACGTCAAAAGTATTCGAGAAAGATATCAAGAAAGATAATATACATTTTAATTCTTTATCTTTCGTTCTCTCACTAGATTTCTTTTGAATATGAGAAGAAAGATTATTCTTAGGTATCCTAAATTAGCGAAAACACCGAGGAAACGGAAGTCGTAAAAGTTGTATCAAGTAAAATTGCCAGATGAAATTTAATGCTTAAAATCCATTTCATGGAAATTCACGAGAGATATTTCGAGTCACTTTTGTAAGCTAATTTCAAATGAAATCTTTCTTAAAATTCTATACATATTATACAGTATATGTACATGTATATATACATCTTGAAATAATTAATTTATTGTTCAGAATATATATTGCACGAGAAATATTCTCTGCAATTATATTTATTACACCTAAAGAATATCTCATTTGTGTTAACATTTTATGAAAAACTAATAAATAATAAATGATTTTTACTTAAGATAATTCTTATTATGCCAATTAATAACAATAATAATAATAATAATAATTCTTGTTTCTAAAATAATAGTAATAATAATAATGATAATAATAATTCTTGTTAACTCAAATGAAAAGTATACCTAGAACGATTAATCTTCGATAGATAGAAAAAAAAAATTAAAAAAGAAAACAAGAAAAAAAGAAAGAAAATATAATAAAACAAAAACTAATAGGACACTGGGGGGAAAAAAAGGAGGGGAAAAAATATTAACGTAGAAAATATAAAGAAATACATCGATAGGTTTATGGCTTATATCGATTTCCGATAACACATATATATACTACGTCGTTGCAAAAAAAAAAAAAAAAAAAAAAAAAAAAAAATTTCTCGTCAATGCACTCTACTTGTACTTTTCAAGTAACCTTTTTTCGTTTCGGTACTTCTACGACTATCGGTGGTGGTGGGAGGGGGGAATTTCCTTTTAAAGTTACAAAAATCGAACGCACAATAAAAAAACAGTGCTGGTGATTGAGTTTTTCCTAGAGCAAGAAAAAATAAAAAGAAAATCAAAAAGAGCATAGTATCACGTTTGGAAAAAAAAAGGCTTTAAAAAGAAAAGAAAAAACAAGAAGAAAAAAAACAATAAAAAGATAAAATAATAGATTATACACAAAGATAAAAGAACAAAACAAAAATAATGAACATTCGAAAAATTTCCAAAGCGAATTCGAGCAATAGGCCTCCCACTTTTTTTTCTTTTTTTTTTTTCAAATCGCAGCAACCTCGAGAGTTCGAGTTCATAAGACTACTTGAATTCACGAATCATTAAAATTTAAGCCGGCCGGAAAAGATTCGCTAATTGGATGCTTCTCGTTTTAGCTCGTACAAACAACAACTGCTCGAAAATTCACAGCGATTTTTCGGTTTCATTTAAGGTGCTACCAAAAAGTCCCTTGTATGTTTCTCGTGTAAGTTGGTATTTCGATAACAAGACTATATATTGATTATTTAGTACGACATTTTAAATATTAATTGGATAATAAGTGTTTCAAATCATTGACAAATAAATACTTCTAATATTTGTTATCGAGAATAATTTTTAAACACGTTTATTTCGATACAATTTAAATATATTTAACAATTTGTTAACAAAACAACAAAATAAAATTAATATATTATGCAATTTATTATAATTTGAATAAATTAAAATATTTAATTAAAATTTAATTAATTATATTAAGATTTCATTTATGATGCTACCAAAGTCCCTTGTGTGTTTCTCGTGAGGGTTGGTATTTCGATAACTAACAAGATTATGTATTGATAATTGAGAACGAAATTTTAAATATTAATTGGATAATAAGTGTTTCAAATCATTGACAAATAAATACTTCTAATATTTGCAATCGAGAATAATTTCTAAACACGTTTAATTCGATCCAATTTAAATTTTTTTTACAATTTATTAACGAAATAATAAAATAAAAATAATATATTAAATAATTTATTAAAATTTAGATAAATTAAAACATATTTCATTAAATAATATATATATTTAAAAAAAATAAATTTAAAATAATAAAATTGTAATTAAAATAATATATAATAATAATAATAATAATAATAATAATAATAATAATAATAAAAATAATAATAATAATAATAATAATAATAATAATAATAATAATAATAATAATAATACTAATAATAATAATAATAATAATAATAATAATAATAAAATTAATAATAATAATAAATTACGATTAATGAGGAAGATATTATACGCATAATATTTAATTTAATAAAAAATATATATTTAATAAAATAAATTAAAAATTAAAAATAAATTAAAATAATAAAATTATAATTACAATATTACATAATAATAATAAATTACAATTAATGAGAAAGATATTCAAATAGAAAGTATAGAATTTAATTAATTAATTACATATAAGAAAAAATATTACCGAATTTTATTTTTGTTATGATTAACAAGTACTTTTTTTTTAAATTACCATTATTCGTTTCGTGCAAAATAATTTTTGTATAAAAATCAACAGTGCAAACGCCGCAACCCTTTCCAAAAGTGGAAACGTTAAATGGTTGATAATATTTCTGCGGTATATCCAATTATGGAAATCGTTTTGTAAAAAGTTTAATCCAATCCACATGACTTCTACTTAAATTTTTTTTTATCCTTTTACCGCAGCTCCACCCCACCACCTTCCCATTTACCTAAACTCGAATGATCGTCTTTTTTAACTATTTTTTTTCTCTTTCTCTTTCTCTCTCTTTCTCTCTCTCTCTCTTTCTCTCTTGTTCCTCTCTTTTAAGTTTTCATTTTCTTTCAAGTAACACGCGATCACCGCAACTCACGCGATAGTGGAAACCAAGTTTGCCTTTTTGCGAGGTGCAAAACCACCCGAACAAGACGGCAAAGTATCTTCGCAACTTTTAACTCGGTGGATAAAAAAAAAAGTATAAGAAATGGATATAAAGTACGAGAACGAGTGAATGAGAAAAAGAAATAAGAGAGATGAAGTGAGTGAGTTCCGATATACTTGAATTTTGTTTTTTCATATTTTTTCATTCATTCAAGACGACAACCAACGAAAAAAAAAACAAAGTTTCGAATTTTCTGATACAAATGAAATTCTCAATTATTTTACTTACCTACTTTCCCCATCCCCATTCCTGATAAAAAATATTCATATTATAATAATAACATTATGTATTCATAAATATTCTTATGGCAACTTTATCAAAAGGGTAATTTAGTTCTTGATTAAAATAAAAAAAAGAAAAAAAAACGAAACTATTTTCTTAGTGAATTTTTTTAATAATTTACTTTTTCTTATTTTTTTCTAACAAAAGATAATAATTATTTCGTCGTTCGTAAAATAACTAATAAAGTAACTAAATAATGACTAACTAAAATAACTAAAAACTCGTAAGAAATAATCGTTAATTCGTAATAATAAAGAATTCATCAAATTGTTAATTAAATACAGAAAAGAAGGATGGAAAAATAAACAGAATTGGAAAAATCGAGCTTTAATTTTAAATATTTAAAATAAAAACGATATAAGGGTGATGGCAGTAATTTTTCAACAAGACTATATCGATTGTACGTTTATTGATACGTTGTCACTACATTCGAAAGCTATAGAAACCTTTTACATTTACGAGCATGAGAGAAGAGATGCAGTAAATATATATGCAGTGTATATATATGAGAGATAGAAAGAGAGAGAGAGAAAAGAGAGAGAGAGAGAGAGAGAGAGAGAGACGATTTTCTGCAGTACCGGTTCGACTAAGGGCCAAAGTAAAAGTCCCAGGAGAAACGTTACAAGCACGGATTCGGTTTTAAATGGAAGATTCGTTGGTTCTGAGTAGAAAACTCCTGAAATTTTTAACAAGGTGCTACCTAAAACGTGCTAGGAATTCTTGGGAAAAACGGCTATCCTGGTTTCGTGCGCCATTTCTATATGTAACTACTATATATATATATATGTACATATGTAAATAATGTGTATATACAATAGTACAGTACATAAGTATATTCACCAGGTTCACTACAAAACAGACGATAAGTAAATCTCCTTCTTTCTATAATGCATCTATATTTTTTTTTTAAATATCTAAAAATAAAATATAGAGTGGGTGTAAAAAGTATTAGTACATAGATCAATTTGAAATAAATTCTGTTTTGAAATTGTAGTTTATTAACTAATTTTTTCCTAAACTATGAATTTATATATATATTCTTGAAAGTGTCTGTACAATAGATGTAATGAAATGAAAAATTAATTTTTTTTAATAAATTACAAAATTGTAATTATTGCATTTATAATTGTAATTATAAAATTGCATTAAATTAATTATAAAATCAATTAGCAAAAACACATACGAGCAATTAGCATTCGTGCAATTTTTATTTCAAACTATTTACAAAAAATAATAATAAATACTACAAATAATAATAATAATAATAATAATAATAATAATAATAATAATAATAAAACAAACTACAATTTTACATTTTATTTCAAATTGATCGGTATACGAATACTTTCTACCTACATCCACTGTATGTAAAATTTAAAGATATGGTTTTTCAAAAATGCATTTGTTTTTGTTTTTAGGTACGCCCATATCTCTTGAAAGAATCGGTCGTCTAATATTTCGTCGAACGGAAAAACCTCTCGAATATTTTCCTATCGAAAGTAAAGTAATAATCTAGATCAGGTATTGCCGAATCTTTTTGTTGAATACGTGAATCAAACTCGGCTTATCATTGCATGCAACGTTGAATCAGCTTTAAAAATTGACGAATCCAAAGCAAAAAAATAAAAAAAAAAAACAAAAGATCTCAATTTTATCCATTTCACAAACCATTTCATTTTTAAGTTTAATTTCTATCCGTCAATTTTACAAAATTCATTGATAATAATACAATAAATAATTTTTTATACAAATATGTTGACTTTAAAAAATCAAAGCTTAATTTCTATCATTTTGTTTTTAATTTTACAACATTCATTGACAATAATAATTAATTTTTTTGTACGAATATGTTGACTTTAAAAAACCATTCGCAAAAGTTTTTCTTCATTAATCAACAAATTATTTTGTTAAACATTTTTCCATATGTTTTATATATAATATTTTCAAATTTAATATTATCTGATTATTATCAACGCTTATAAAAAAAATAAATAAATGAATAAATGAATAGATTAAAGAAGAGTATCACGTAAACAAATCTTAAACCATAATCTTCTTAAGATACTCAGAATTACAAGAGATTATTATTTTCTTTTTTTTTTTTTAATTAAGATAACACACGTTTAAATGGTATTTAGCTCAAGGTTACTTTCGTTATAACGTAACTCCGATTTTTCTCGCTATTGTTATTATTTCTACTGTTTTACTTGTATGAATTATGCGTACGTGTATATGTAACTTTTCTTCTCTTTTTTTTTCTTCTTTTTCTTTCGCATATTTTCTCTCTTACGATAAAGAAACCAAAAGAAAGTTACAGCTTATAATATCGCAATCATGATATAGCAATTAAGGCTTCATAAAACGTTTCAAAATTATCTCTCATTGTATAAATGTAAAACATAGAAATAAAAAAGGAAAAAGAAGAAGAAAAAAACACGACGTAGATAAAAAAAAAAAAAACGACAGAGAAATGAACCTTTAATAAGGTTGATGCTCTGACGTAAAATTCGTGTCACGCGTCGTAGTCGTTGAGATCGATCGATCATCAAAACGTTGAACGAGACATTTTTTTTCTTTCATCAAATTCATTCTTATATGAACAAAAATACTAGATGATACTAGCAAGCGTATAAAAAAAACCCCCCCAAAAAAAAACAAAAAAAATTAACAAATTTATGAAAAATATTTTATCGCGTGAAAAATAAAATAAATAATAATGATCAATTGGAAAGATTAAAAAACCTTCTTCGAATTAATCGTCACATACTATAGAACAAAGTAAATACTCGATTGATTGATTGATATAGTTTGTTGTTGGTGATACCGGGTGTGCGATCAGCGATCAGTTTTTTTTAAATTATTTTAATCCTTCATAGTGTACAAACGTAATATATTTTACCAAAATTAACTTGATAGTTATTTTTAAAAATAAATTAAGTTATCTTTTAGTTTAATATATACTCTAATAATATATATACTATAATATTATTATTATATATATTTTAATATAAATTAAAATTATATATATATATATAATAAATTAAATTTTAATATAAATTAAAAAATATATATTATAGTATATATATAATATAGTATATAAAATAATCTATTTTAATGAATTTAACATAATAGTTATTTTTAAGAATAAATTAAGTTATTTTTAGTTTATTTTAATTTTTATTGTATTAATATATGTACTATATATAATATATATTTTAATATAATTTAATTATATTAAATAATAATATTGTGAAAAAAATATTTAATTTATATTAAAATATCTATAATAGTATAATAAAAAATTAGAAAATAAAATCAAGTTATTTTTAGAATATTACTTTTTTCTTTTCATTTTCACTTTTTTCATTTTATTAAATTTTTAAAAATTCCACCAGTGTCGTCATCGTCATCTATAAAAAAAAAATTAGTCTTCGTCTGTCTTTAATGACGATGAAAAACATAACCTAAATAATTCAATATATTAATTATAGTTTGCAATTAAACTATAAGATAATAATTGTGTATAGGATAAGTGATATTAATTAATATGTTTTTTAATTAACGACTTTACCTTGCTTCTGTTACGAGGTGCGAAGTCTTCTTTGCTGGCCTTCCGCCGCTTGTCCTTGAGGATCATTCTTGCCGCGGCGAACGCCATCTTGTCGTCTATTCACCCCTCTTTTTATTTTTTATTTTTTATTCTTTTTTTCTGTTTTTAATTTTATTTCACACACAAAATCGTAATTTCCAAAAATATAAGAAGAACCAGACTGTGTCGTTTAAACGAAGAAAGAACACACCTGTTGTTAATTTTTTCTTGATTTATCACCGAACACGTTCTTCTTCTTCTTCTTCTTTTTTTTCTTCTTTTTATTAATTTTTCTTAAACTTTAAAGAAGACGAATAGAAAGACTTAAAACTTGTTTATTGCTCATTTAACAGCACGATAATTGAATACGCGCCGAATATATTGACAGTATTAATTACGTATCACACGTGCGTTAATTTATTTTTATTATATACATGCACATACTTTGCAATGTATATAACAATCGATAATCGATAATTGCATCGATTCCGGTAAAATAAAAAATAAAAGTAAACACGCGAATTGTTAAATATTAATTTTGATTACAAATAGATCATCACACCCTCTTGCAAACATTTTTATATATTAAATCTTATTTGTTTAAAAATTTTCTTTTAAACACACTCACAATTCTCTTTTTCCGTATTTCCCCACTCTCTTCGTTTTTTTATTTTTTTTTCTACTCTCGGCTCTTCAAAACGAATCGATATTAGTATTTGGTATATATACATATATATATATATATATATTTATATGTGTGTGTGTATATATATATGTATATATATATATCAATACAACCACCGATGAACACTATCGTTTACGTTATAAACGCACAGCCAATAATTTATCTTGGAACGTAACTTTGCTCACTTGTTTGTTTGTTTGTTTTTTTTTTATTTTTTCTCTTTTTTTTCTTCTTCTTCTTTTTATTAATATTGTTACCGAGAAAATATTTTATTTCTAAAAATCCAGCGGTTTTTTTTATTTCTGGGTATTTTATCTTATTTTTCTTTATCTGGTTTGTTTTCTTTTTTTTTTTTTTTTTTTATCGTTGAATAAATGCACGAGAGTATCCCGATATTATTACTTTCCACTTTTCGTTTTCTTTTTTTACGTTTTGTAAAAAGGTTGCAAGCAACAAACCGTTGGGAAACATTTGGTTTGACACGCGCGACCGAATAGCCGCCACTCGAACGATGTTTCACGTAATCGATCACTTTAACAATCACTCTAACTTTCTTTCTCTCTCTTTCACTCTCTCTCACACTCTCTCTCTCTCACACTATCTTTCACGACGATCGTTATCTTTCTTCTTCCATTCGATATATCGTAGACGTCTACATTCCAGTCAAAGAAAATCGTGACTGATGCGACTTCATTTTTCGTACGACACTCGAACCGACGATCGTTACAGCAACTATGTCCATAGATCTATAAAATGAGAAAATATTGGAAATGGTATCGTATTTAATTGTTTCTATTTAACTGACTATTTTTATTCTATTTTTTTTTTTAAATATCATTTTCCCAGGCAATAGTATGTGTTATTCTTTTTACTTATATGTATATATAATAGTAATATACTATATACATATATATATAATATTTATATATTATTTTTATTAATTAATTATTTATATATTAATTTATGTATTAATATATTATAGTAATTATATTATAGTATATTATAGTATACTATATACTATATAATATATAGTATATATACTATATTATTATATTATATTATTATATTAATTATATATATAATATAATTATATGTTATATATTTTATATATGTAATATATATATATAATAATATTTACATATATTATATATATCTTATATATAATAATATATAATTTTTTTTATATATATAATTTTATATACAAATTTATTTTAAATTATATTTAAATTATATTTAAATAATAATAATTTTTTATATAATTATAAATAATATTGTATCTTATATTATAAGATATATATATATAAATATAATAAAATAAGTAATAAAATATGATCGCTATATTATATATTTTATATACATACATGTAAGTATTAATATGAGCTATAATGCTGTAAAGTAATCTCAAAAATATAGGGTGTCATGTAAAAAAACAAAAGTAGCCTTAAAACATAAAAAAAAAGAAATTATCTGTAAACTTTTTGTTTATTGCAATTTATAGTCAATCAAAAACAGATGAACTTTCGTTTAAACATTTTTTTTTTGTCAGATTATCGCAAGTATTCGAAAAAATCAACACAAACTTTCTAGGAAACTCAATGCACTTATTTATGTTAAATACCTATACGCAAGTTTAATTTTCGCAAATGTTATTTTACTTTACTTTACAGTACATTTTACGTTCCCACAAGAAAATGTAAAAAAGAGAACAACAAAAAGACAAAATGGAAAATTCAATTGTGTCTGAGAATTGCAAGCACAAACTTTTCTGTCAATTGGTTGACAGAACGCTACTTCATAATATAATTTGTCAAAATGATTCCTTTCATTTCTCTCTATCTCTCTCTCTCTCTCCATTTCTCTTTATTTCTTTCTCTTCTTTTTATTTTCTTTAATTTTCTAGATATGCAAGAGCTAATCTCGTAATATTAAAAAAAAAAAATTATTTTCTTACCGCTGCGCATTTATTTTATATGTAATAATTGAAATAAAAAATAATATATATACATTTGTACTTCTTATATCAAAGTACTTTGTATTTTTTGTTTCTTTTTTTTTTTTTTTTTTTACATAACAGGAAGTAGCAGAGATGGGAATCAAATGGCACGAGATTATTAAAGAACCGATGAAGATTTTCCCTTGAGAGTTTTGAGTATGCTTAAGCACTCTTTTAACGAACGTAGTAGCTTTTTAAATTCCAGTACGTCTGTTTCTGTTCGTTTTCTTTTTTCTTCTTCTTCTTCTTCTTCTTCTTCTTCTTCTTCATTTTCCGACAGAAAGAAAATGAATTCGTTATGTCATTTGAAAAAGTGGACGTTTTCGTTTAGAAAAGACTCATTTTTACCGTTTCAAATAAACCGGGGGTTTTTATTTTCTTTTATCTTTTTTTCATCTCGAGATAAGCGTATCGATGAAACACGTTATCTCACATTATCCCCGAGTTCGTAACTACTAATTAACCACAAATTCGATTCTCAGTGAACTTTATTACCGTTGATTATAATACATTGAAACTTATAACGTTGAAGGTATTCTCACGAAAAAGGAAAATTTGATTAACCAATATTATATTTATATTTCTTCGTAATTTTCATCGTCGTTATTACGTCGTGAAAACGAGAAAATTCAAAATGCCAATTTGCGAATTTGAATAACATTATATTTAATTAAAAACTAACACATTGCTAAACGTTGAGAAACCATCACCGAGTTTTCTTTTCAATCATAATAAATCAATAGGACTTTATTTGCGATGAGTTAAATAACTTTATGTTTAATTAAAAAAAAAAAAAACCTCAAGCATTACTGAAAGTAGAAACCCCACGAATTCTTTTCAATCATAATTAATCAATACGCGTACTAATTATAAACGATTTTTGTATATTTTTTTAATTTCTTTTTTTTTCTTTTTCTTTGGTCATTTTTTTCTATTTTTTGTTACATTCCTGCACGAAAAATAGTCGCTTTATTTGCGGTGAGTTTTATATATATATATATATATATATATATTGCGAATTCAACGAAATATTCGATAAAATGTTCGTCTTTTCTCTTTTTTTATCTTTCTATTTTTTTTCTTCCCTATTTTGTTATACCTTCTTTATTTCTAGAAAACGAACTGTACAAAACAATGCCCGACTTCATTCGGTTCCGCCTCTCTTACATTTGTGTGTTTCGCGTTTCTATTCATTTTACGTACAAACGTTCTCGTTTTACTAACGCAGAAATAGATAAAGTTTTTATAAAACAGGAAGAATAGTTTCAATCCGTAGTAAAGCTACATTCAACTTTTCTGACGTTATCAAATTCTATGCGAAACAATAAATGCGTATATACGATGCATACATATGTTTATAAGGTATATATAATATACATTGTGTATATGTAATATACATTTATATATATATATATATATATATATATATATATATATATATTTAGGTGGGTCAAAAAAATGACTTTTTTTTTTTTTTCAAGTGCCACGCAAAAATGGGTTCCTAGACACCTTAAAATAATTCTCACCAAATATGAGCTCTTAATTTTAATAGGAAAATCCTCCGCATCGCAGTTTTTTATTTTTTTCAATCCAATAGATTAAAATTCATACCTCATTATTTATTGATTGTACAGAAAAATGTTCTAGACGAATTTTGTAGAAAATTTAATGCTCTACAAAAAAGGTATCTTATATTTTTTCCGTAAACCTCACCATTTGAATGATATTGAAGATTTAAATTTGATGATTTTTAGACAAATTTCATTTTTGTTTATGAATTTTATAACTCGACAATAAATGACTATTAAAATGTGCACAATACAAATTTTTGTAAGAAATTAACTGTTCTATAAAAATGGTGTCTTATGTTTTGGCGATTAAATTAAGCGTTCATAAGATATTCATCATCAAACTTTCATGTGTACTGATTTTTGTCTCTGACTATCTTTTATATATATATAAATGTATGTATATATCTATTACATTATAAAAATGTAGATTTTGTTTGTACCTAATAAAAAATCTGTAAAAGTATTTTATCAATTGTCTTAAAATTTTGACACAACGTTGCATTTGTATACAGCTAGGTTTTTGTTACATTAATTTATTTATAAAATAATTAATTAATTTAAAAGAAAAGAAAAAGATACGGGTAAGTCCAGTGCGATCAGTTGAACATAGATTTCGTTGAATGAGCGGAACATTTGAACATAACCTAACATTCATCTAACTTTTTTAAATTTTCTAGTTAATCAGATATAGCCAAAGCAACACGTGGAGTGGGGGGGGGGTTCACAGCAAGTATATACATATATGTAATATATAAGTAAATATGTAAGTACACGAGTAAGTATATATATAAATATATATTCATAAGTATACAAGAATGAAGTTGCATTTTAAAGGAAGTATATATGATATCTGAATATTTAAAAAGAAGAAAGGGAAAAAATGGAAGAAAGAAAAAAAAAGCATCATAGGAAGGAAGATTCGAAAAGAATTTCGACTGGGGATGCATTCTCTTGATTTATTATATTTCTTTCCTATTCCAAATATTTCATAGATAGCACGGTTCATGGTAAGAAAACATCTATCTTTTGTTGTCCGAAAAAAGAAAATGGAAAAAGGAAAAAAAATATAGAAGAGAATAAAAACGATTTTGTCATCTCAAGGGAAAAAACATGTAGCTTTATAGCTTCTTTATCAATAAAAATAAAGAGAGAGAGAGAGAGAGAGAGAGAGAGAGAGAATAAACAAAAGAGGGAAATAAAAAATAATAAAAAAAGAAAGAAATGAAATCACTTTTAGAGGAAAGCCACGTTCGCGTAATAACGTTCCTATATCGCTTTCCGATAGGTTTAAAGCCGTAAATGGAACGCATTGTGTTACTTACTCGTTTTATTCTTTCACCTGTATTTATTTTCCTTTTTTATTTATTTATTTATTTATTTAGTTTCTTTTTTCTTTTGGTCCTATTTTATTATCAATCTTACTATACAACTTCCATATCGTCCCAAATGATATTATACATATATATATATATATATATATATATATATATAATATAAATAAATATTTAAATATAAGAAATTATATATTTTTTATATTTAAATTATAATTAATTTAATATTTAATTTTAAAATATATAATATTTAAAAAATATAATATATTAAATTATATTTTTTTAAATTATATATGTATATTAAGTGTAAATATATTACATATAAAATATAATATATTTAAATTATAAAAATATAGAATATAATATATATTTAAAATATAAAAATATAAAATATAATATATTTAAAATATAAAAATATAAAATATAATATATTTAAAATATAAAAATATAAAATATAATCTATATAATTAAATATAAAAAATTTAATTATATATATATATATACATATAAAACATTAAACAATTTATATACATATATAAAATAATAATATATATTTTGTTGTTATGTATATATCAAAGATATACGAATTTAACGAGACGTAAAATCTGAAAACAATTTATTGAATGTAACTGAATTTAAAATTGCAATATCATAGTATAAAATATTCTCATCACCGAATTCACGTTGTTGTTAGGAATATATCACGTTTCATTTCACCTTATAACATCATTTTACGAATTAATTCGATAAACGAAATGAAAAGTATCAAGAAAATCGATATAATATTATAAAAGATACATACTCGCATTTACACACCTACGCGTATTTCAATAATTTATTATTAATCCGTTATAGTCATCGTTATCATTTTATTCCTATCGTTTAATATGTTTGCACGCGGATTTGAAAGAGAAATGATAAAATTTACATTTGAAAGAAAAAGATAATAAATTTTTCTTTTTTTTTTTTCTTGTTACTTTTATATACGATCACATAAAAATATTTTTATTATAGTTTTAATCACTTTTATCTGTGTTTTTTTTTTATTTTTTATTTTTTTTTATTTTTTTACGATTATAAATTTAGTTATAGTAATAATCACATTGATATATTTGACTACCTTATTTGAACGTGTAAAACAGATTTGTTATTACGAGATGAGCTATCAAATATGAAATTGAAACGTGTTACAACAAGACCTTTGGGGAATGATTATTAAACGTTATCTGTGCATGATAATTAAATGTTGTAGTAATTGCCACTAACGACGATCTCTCACGGTTATATCGTAATAACAATAAACATTTCTATTACAGCTATTCAAGATTTTATTAGGATAAACGTAAGGACTTAAACATTATATTATTATTGTATATAAACAGATAAATGTTTATAAAAAATAATATAATTATTTCTTATTTCATTATATTTATTGTAAAGTCTTTCAAGAATGTGTCTAAATTCATCAACGTTTATAAAAAAAACATTAGTTAATAAACTACAATTTCCCAAAGATTTTATTTTAAATTGATCGGTGTATTTTGTACTTTTGTATGTAATACTTTTGACATCCACTGTATTTATATTTTACAAATATAATATATTTCGTTACGAGATGATCTTCTTCTTAATGATTTTATGTAAGATTGTTTAATTATTTTTTTGTGTTTTACTTTTCTTTTAGAGATGTATTTTCAATAAAAAAAGTTTTTTAATTTAAACAAGAGCTTCTGTATGTGTGCACCGTTGCTTTAAAACGTTTTAAATACTTTTTAATATTTACCAAGGCAATATACGAGAACAAGAAGCTTGGTACATACATACATACATACATACATATATATATATATATATATATATATATATATATATATATATATATATATGTATATACACGTAAATAGGAACGACCTCTAAAAACAGATTTTAAATCGCTCACGCGTTACCGAAAGTAAAAAAGTTCTACTATCTGTTCCTGTAATTTTATTATCATTTACTATAACATATAAAAAATAAAAAAAATAAATACTTCGGTTAAAACAGGAAACGAAATATTATAGATAAAAAAAAAAAAACATTGAAAATAATTATTGCTCACACAGATTTTTCTTCGAAAACCTTACACCATGCAACCCATAAACGAATTCGAATCGTTTTAAAGAATTTCGTAAAATATTCAAGAATTCGCGTATAATATGTATTGGGTTGATAAGAAAGTAATTTCGGTTTTCTAGTGTGAAATAAAACTCAATTGTTTTTATACAAAAAATGAATTTTAAATTAAATAATTAAAAAATGTTAACATTAACAAAAGAATAATGAAACAAACATAACGCTATTTATTGGTGCATGCCGAAATTACTTTCTTGCCAACCCAATAATTTTAGATAGAATTATTTTTCTAGGACAAAAAGCAAAAAGACTAAAAAAAAGAAAAAAAAAGAAATACAATACTTCAATGTATATTTTAAATCCCTATCATCCGATTAAATTTTTCACCTGGATACTTGTAAAAAAAAATAGATTTTGTAACCGTATATTTGTACACCCAACAAATATAAAACCAAAAAAAAATACCTACATAGAATAAAGGAAAAAAAAAACAAAACCAAAGAAATTACTAGGCTTCTTTTTTTTTTTCATCGATCCTGTTTTACTCGGAATCGTTACATCAGATAATATTCCTGTCACGTATGTACACACATACGCTTGACCTGATATATATATCGCACGTACAATCACAAAATTTTTATTATAACAAACGATATCGTACGTAGTACTATCTCTCGTTATCTATCAAAAAATATCACGAAATTTTTATATAAATATATTTTATTTTTTAAAACGTTCCTTTTTCAAACATCGTTACACCGTTCTCTTCCTTTCCCCTTCCCCCTTACACCCATTTTGTTAATTGAACAAATTTGATTAGTTTCAAAGAAAGCTGAAAGATATTATTAGGTATACTTTTGACGACAATTTCTTTTTTTTTTTTTTCTCGAGACGTTTAAACGAAACAATAAACTCTAACGCGAGTAAAAGTTGATGATAATGAAGAAGAAGAAGAAGAAGAATAAGGAAAATGAAATAATAAGAAAATCACTAGAGAAAGAATAATAATAATAGTAATAACGTTGATAAGAGAAAAAAGAAAAAAAAAAAGAAAGAACGAAAGAGGAAAAGATTTCCATTGAAAATCTACCGACGACGAGATTTTCTTAAAAGGAGGACTTTCTTCTTCGTGAATTCGATCAAAAGAAAAGGAGGGGGGGGGGGTGACAGTGGGTGGAGTGCACAGAGATAGGTAAAAAAAATACAATCTATAGGTTTTTTTTTTCTTTTGGAAGAGGAGCATGAGACACAAAAAAAGCCATTCTCATTGAATCCTTTGCTCGATGAAAGCCTAGAAAGACGAAGCAATCTTCAAAATGAGATGAGTGTAAGCTCGAGAAGAAAAAAAAAAAGAAAAAAAAAACAAAGAAAAGATCTTATTTTTATTACAACTAATGTAAATTCAATCATTCGAAACGGTCTGATATCAGTCAACTTGATCTATCTATCAATCTATCTTAATTTATACTCCATATTCATCTTTAGTTTTTATCTTTACTTTTAAATGGTGATTTACAACAAAAATAAGAATTCGAATTGTGTGAAAGGTATGATAACACTTGCTGATAATTAATATTTCTTATCGTTGAAATGATTAATATTCATTAACGTCAACAAGGACAAAAACGACGATGACACAAAAAGGAGAAGAAAAAGATAAACCCATTAGAAACCATTTACACACCGTGTATGAAATCATACTTAACTATTATCAATTATTTTGAGTAAAGTATTGCTCGAACTATACAATTTTTTTTTGTATAAATAGTATATTTAACCCTTTGCACTCAGTAGGCACCACTATTGTGTCAGTTGCTATCAATTATATTTATATAAATATAGTTTATATAATATTAATATTTATTATTTTATTAATATAATATATAAATATAAATTTTATTAAATATAAGGTGAGTCGGGGGAATATGCCACTTTGCTATATCTCCTATAATTATAAGTAGATATCGATAGAAGCAAGATTGAGGTGTTTATTATGTACAGCTGATCATACTGCGTAAATATTACAGTATACCGACGTAGTTTTCAGTTTCTTTCTAGACACAGTTAAATTAACTTGGTGAGAATCTAAAATTGTCTGTAACTTTAATATTTATTTTCTATCATATTTATACGTTTTTCTTAAAACCAGTTTTTGTATATTGCGTAGAATTAATAATATTTCATAACAGCACTGATTTTAAAATATAATAAGTAAGATTTTTCCTTTTTTTTTACTTTAACATGTTTTTGTACATTCGGAGCAAAATGCCACAAAATGAGTTGGGGTAATATGCCAGTGGCATTTTGCCCCAAAATCTAAAAAACAATTTTATAATAAATTCAACGCTATATAAGTGACTGCTAGAATGCAACATACAAAAATTTTGACTAGCTCTGATAATATTGTTAATATGAAAAGGAAAAAAGCAGAAAAAGAGAATAAAGTTACAAAGAGAAACAATTTGCGTAAGAAGGTGACGAAAGGTTCAAAAACATCCAAGAAAAAAGTTGTATCCGACGATGAAAGTTCTGATGAACCAATGAACATTTCCGATGATTCTTCTGGTGAAGAAGAAACTTTTGAAGACTTTTGTCCTGTGTGCCACATAAGTTTTTATAGTAAGAAAGGACCGAAATGCGATTGAGTGCAATGTGGCAAATGTGAAAAATGGATGCACGAAACTTGTTGTGAAAGTGAAACTTGTCCTGTATGCAAATCATAAAATTTGTCAAATTTCTTATTGTTATCTCGTTTTTTTTTTGGAAGCTATTTATTATAATTATTAATGTAGTTAATCGAAATTATATTTGTTATACTGTACAAGTATTAAATTACGAGTTATCTGTGATATTTATATGAAATTAAGTTCTTTTTTGAGTAAGTGGCATATTACTCCTACATGTGGGAAATATGCTACTTTCAACACGCACTAATTAATTGTTATTAATTAATAAATAAATAAATATTTAGACAAATGTTATTGTGCATATAATAAATAAAGGCAATGTTTATTAAATCCACGTATTTAAGTTTCATTCAATTTATTTATGTACTTTTTAGATTGATTTTTTCCTTAGCTGTGGCATATCCCCCCGACTTAGCTTAAATATATTTATATAATAAATATTATAATATAATATACAATATTATTTATATTAATATTATATTAATATTTAATTTTAATTTAATTTATTTTATAATACTTATTATAACATATATAATTATAAATATATTAATTTAATTTGTAATATTGAATGAATATTTATATTAATATTATTTACTTAAATATATTTATATTTAAATATAAAAATAACTCTCTATAAGTAATTATAACTACTTATAGTTATAAATAATACAATATTATTGTATTACATATAATATGCAATACAAATTACATAAATATAATTGTAAAATGATTATTTATACAAAATATAAATATCAAATTCCATTTCTTTTATCACTAAAACTACATTAATTAAATAAATGAATTAATAAAAACATTAAGATCTTTTTTTTAGTAAAACAAAAGTTCATTTTTTTTTCAGATGTTTCAATGAAAAAATGTCACGTGTCAGTTGCTGCAACTCTTGAGTAAAAAAAAAACACTTGGACTGCAAAGGGTTAAAGTATAGAAAAACAAACTTTACCATTGTAATTTGCAATATAATATAAAAAAGAAAGGAATGGTTTCACGAATCGTATTTGAAAAGAAGTCGTGGTCTTGAATTGGTAAAACGATGATCGACTATTCGAGATTTAACGTTTAAACGTTTAAAACACATATCTAGAGGCTAATGAACGTCGGAAGAAATTCAAAGTATTGCTTTGGAACGAAATTCCATCGCTTTCAGAGTTACGTACAACACGGCAGCACGTTGTATGCACGCGAGAATTTATCGATGAATGGAATTTTCTCTATCAATGTGCTTTTTTACTTCGATAACGGATATTTTGAAATCCGAATATATCGGAGATTTTTTTTTCTATAAATTCATACACACATAGTTGATTAAATATTATTTACCTTAACCATTAAAGTTTTAAATAATTTTAGTGTTACAAACACCTAACATACGTTATATTAATAAATAAAAATTATCATACATGTACTATTGACCCATGTAAGTGTTTGTGTCAATGTAGTTGTAAAATAATGTAATGTTGATACGTGTATTGATTTGTTTTTATTATATTTAATTATATTTAAAATAATTATATATAATTAAATATATATTTATAAATATCTTTGGAATAATTATATATAATGAAATATATATTTATATACAGGGTGATCTGTAACTGGTGGTACAAACGAAAAGAGGGTGATTCTACATGAAAAAATAAATCGAAAATATAGAATAAAATTTTTTCGTTTGAGGCTTTGTTTTCGAGAAAATCGACTTTGAATTATCGCAAAGTACGCGTGCATTTCATCATATCCTATATATATATATATATATATATATATATATATATATATATATATATAGGTTAATTCTGAAAAGTTCGTAGACTATTTCCGAAAAGTTCGTAGGGTAGATTTCTGAAAATTTCGTAGACTATTTCCGAAAAGTTCGTAGGCTATTCCCGAAAAGTTCGTAAAGTATTTCCGAAAAGTATGTAGGGTATTTCTGAAAAGTTCGTAGGGTATTTCCGAAAAGTTCGTAGGTCTGTTATACCGAGACATGATCAAGTGCCTTGTAAACGAGCCTTGTGAACGAGCCTCGTAAAGGAGCCTCGTGAACAAGCCTCGTAAAAGAGCCTTGTGAAGATCGAACTCTTAGGAAATACCCTATGAACTTTTCGGAAATACCCTACGAACTTTTCAGAAATCTACCCTACGAACTTTTCGGAAATACCCTACGTACTTTTCAGAAATCTACCCTACGAACTTTTCGGAAATAGTCTACGAACTTTTCAGAAATCTACCCTACGAACTTTTCAGAATTAACCTATATATGTATATAGGTTCGTAGGTATAACGAGATATGATCAAGTGCACGCGTACTTTGCAAAAATTCAAAGTCGATTTTCTCGAAAACAAAGCTTCAAACGAAAAAATTTTATTCTATATTTTCGATTTATTTTTTCACGCAGAATCACCCTCTTTTCGCTTGTACCACCAGTTACAGATCACCCTGTATATTTAAAAATATATGCTTTTTTTACATTTTTCGATCATCAATCGAAAGAAAAAGAAAAAGAAAAAGAAAAAAAAAAGAAAAAATATGAACAAAATAAAATTTAAAAAAACCCTATGAAAATGATTCTTGAAACATATGAAACATCATTTAATATTTTCGTCACGATCAACAATTTAAAATTTCGCAAACTGTGCAACCATGATTTTATCTATCTATTTGTCTATCTATCTTCCTATTTTTCTTTTGCTTCGTAACACACCGTTAAAGTTAAAGTTCAGCAAAATCAAGAGACTTAATTAAGCGAACACATCGGATACGTAACGAATAGAGGAATGCCGAGTACGCAAAAACCGCGGGTTTCTATCTCATTGACTTAAACGGACCTTCATCACGAATTTCACTAATCATGCTCGACAACGACGACGACAACGACGTGGGACGACATTCTCGTTCGTTTCCTATGACGTAAATTCGACCACGATTATCAATCAACCACCTCATATGTACAAAATTAGAAATAAAAATATTATATGAAAAAATTTGAACAGTTTACAGTTGACAACTTGATTTAAAGCACGTTTATTACCTATATGTGTAAGTATATACGTGTATATGCGTGCGTACATGTTTATGTGTATGTTTGTATGCTGTATACAAAAAATAAATGAAAAGAAATTGATTAACATGTTCCCTGCCAAGCCGTTTTTGTTCAACTTATCGAACAGGCCATTTTATTTGACCTTGTTTTAACAAAATAAACCCCATTATACGTAATTATTAATTATTATTCTAAATAATAATATATTATTATTATTATATATTATATTTATTTATATTTTATTATTACTTATTTTATATTTATATATTTATACTTTAAAGTAGTAATTATATTTAAATATAGTAATACATTACTATATTACTATATTTTATTAATATATTATTTTTGCTTTAACAAAATCAACCCCATTACACATAAATATTAATTATTATTGTAAATATATTATAATAACAATTAAATAAACTTATGTTCTTTGTTTTATACTCCATTGTTTTACAATGCCTCGTCCTTTTGATGGAAATATATTTTATATAATCAAATTTGTCATAAAACGTATGTTTTCACAGTGCATTAAATGCAAAAATTACTGCGTGTACCACTTATGGTACACGTGGCCTGACGATCATGTTTAACGTGTGTACCATTTATGGTTCACGTGGCATAGAATGTGTTAAAAAGGATAGAAAATGTTAAAGAAAAAAACAAGGTAGAATTCGAAACGAAATAACACAAGGATTACCGATCGCGTGGAACGTTCTTTGGGTTAACAGCCCTTGGTCACGCATCATCGACCATAAACTCGAAACAAACGCGATTCTTTCTCTCTCTCTCTCTTTCTCTCTCACATTTAAATATCGATAAACTGTCCTATTTTACCCCTTTAACACAACCCTTTTTTTCTTCTTGATCATCAGTGTCCTATACGGACGATTCGAAAGATACTCGTCAGTAAACCTTTGTTTTACGTGAATACTCTTATTATGAACATTGTTCATAAGTTTTTTTTTTAACCTCGTAAAAAAATAAACTATGTCAGTGTGTTTATTATAATGAATGTTCGTTTGTAAGATTCTAACAGATGATAAATTGATTACGGGTTTAGCATTTTCGAAAGAAAATCAATGATTTTAAATCGATAAAGTAACAAAACCCCACAAAAAATGTAAATCAATTTTATCGTATAGATTTTATTAAAAAAAAAAAAAATCATTCAAATAAAGTAACAAAACTAATAGAAAAAAGTAAATCAATTTTGTCGTTTAGATTTAATTGAAAAAAAGAATCATTTAAAATGGTACAATATCGTTAGTATCGTAAATTTTTGTAGATTTTATTACGATATAACACAAATGTTCTCGAATATAAATTAAATTATCGAATAAAATATTTCATTTAATTTTTCTTTCAAAGAATATTAAAATTTATATAATAAAAATTTTATATAACTGTAATATTATTCATGATATAAATATAAGCGAGAGTTTAATTGTATACTTCTTTACAATAAAGATATTTTTAAATACAGGTACTTTTCAACAAATTATTTTCATTTTTCAAACTGAGTTAAATAGAGAGTACATATGTCGATGAAAAATAAATTGGAACACGAGAGTGTGCTTAAAAAAAAAAAAAATGCTAATTTCTAACGTTGCCAATGATTTTTGTCGTCAATTTAAAAAAAAAAAAAGATTAAACATCTTTTGAATAATCTTGAAATTTAACATTACCAACCCATTACCCGTCACAATATAAAAATACAAAAAAAAAAAAATTAAATTAACCGTATAATGATATTCATACTAACCAAATAGAATTATTTTTGCAACAACTATTTTAAGTAATACCAATAGAACTATTTCTTTTTTTTTTATTTAAATATAAAAATTATTTTATATTATTAATTATTAATTTAAAATAAAATAATAAGAGAATTTTGAATATTTTGATGAAGCACGAGGTATACGATCTCATGATTTTAACGAATATATTTCATTCTGAAGTTGCAATTATTAAAAAAAAAAAAAAAGCAATTTGAAAATGTGTCCCAAAAAAAGTTCATTGGCTGGAATGGGTTAATACTAGAAATTCGATATTATTATTATATTATACGACAAAGATGCGAACACTCACAGTGTTATCACAATAATATTTCTTCTATCACTAACATTATATTTCACTAACATATATTTTGAATAAAGGGACATTTTTTGAGTACATTTTATGCTCGAACGTTCACGTTTTCAAATTTTCCACGAAATCCATGAGTGCAACAAATGGGACACGAAGAGGAGAATTTTAAAATCAAAGAGAGAGAGAGAGAGAGAAAGAGAGAAAGACATCGTCTAACGTAAATGCAGTTAAAACGTCATAAATTGTCCTCTGGATAGAAAAAGAGGGAGGTGGGGGAGTGGTGGTAGAAGGGACAGTGGTAAAGCCATATCATAATCTCGACGTTGACGGCGGTTAAGCTTTAACAATGACGCAAGATAAAAGGTTCTATTCTCTAGTATGTAACTCACGTTCACGCCCACATACACTTCTTCTTTTACCTTTGCAAATTCGTGTCCATTGTAAGAAAAAAGAAGAAGATAATTAGAAGTATAGTCATGTTAGTTGTTACTTGTAAAATAAAAAGAAATACGTATGTTAGTATAATAATTTTAAATGTTCTATACCAAATTGTATGGGAACGAATGGGGAATAATTAAATTTGACTCATTTTACGGGTAAAATATGACGATTAAAATAATATGTAATAAAATTGTATTGTTAAATTAACCAAAAAATAACACGTGTAATAATCAAACGTACAAAATATAATAATGTAATATTGATAAACTGAACACATTGTAACACGAGTCTCTGTTGATTAAAACAAAAATGTTGTTTTTCAATCTTTTATAATATTTTCATTCATTGTAACCTGATGTGTTGTGATGGAAGAAAAAAAATAAAAATAAAAATAAAACATAAAAACAAATAAAGTAAAATAATACACATATGAATTAATATTCATTCTCCATTATTTTATTGGATTGTTTGGAAAATAATTTGGTTTTTTTTTTTTATAAAAATGAAGACAATTTCCGCTTCAAGGTTAAATCTAGATCTTTCCAGTGGGAATAAAAAGTTGAATTTGATAAATTTAATCGCTCACGGATCTCACGTGTTTTTATTTACCAGTTTGCATCAACTAATGTTTTTATTGTATCAGGAAAAAACGAAATTACTTTTTGAACAACCCAATAGAATAATATTAATTGTTTATCTAATAATTTAGGAAATAAATTGTGATTTATCATATTTAATCACGTGTATTATCGATAATACTATTTTCAAAAAAAAATTATCTATAAAATATAATAAGTATAATTTATAATTAATATAATAAAATATAATAAAATATAATATAATATAATAACTATAATAAATAATATAAAATAAAAAATAATTTATATAAAGGACAAAATATGTCATATTCTTCACTATTTTCGCATAAAATCTGTTTGTTTAATAATTTAAGAATTAAATTGTGATTTATCATAATTAACCACGTGTATTATTGATAATACTATTTACAAAAAAAAAAATTATATCTGCAAACTGTAATATATAATTTATAATTAATATAATAAAATAATATAATATAATAAATAATATAAAAAATAATAATTTGTGTAAGAAACAAAATATGTCATAATTACGATAAAAAATTCGTAAAATAATTAATTAATAAAAAATATTATGTTGATCGATCAAAATTTCATTTTTTCCAGAAATAAAATATGTGATCGAATGAAAGGAAAGGAAAGGAAGGCCAGAGAACATCCTTCCCCAAAAATCCTGCCTTTCGCTAGTCCAACTTCAGCTTTGTTACTCTCGAGGGCGGTCTTCGGTGCAGGGGTAGTATTGATCACTCCCACGGTGCGCCCTCTTTCATCCTTCTAGTCCTCCGATCTCCGTTCTCCATCCTTCCTCTCTCTCTCTCTCTCTCTCTCTCTCTTTCTGCATCCTCCGATTTTCTATCCTTCGTTTTTTCTTCATTCATACAACTATCGTCTTTTGCTTAGGTAAGCTCACGAGAAAAACGTCAAACCATTCCATCCTTTTTCTATTTCGTTCTTTGATATATATATATATATATATATATATATATATATATATATATATATATATATATATATATCAACTCGGATCATTGCACTTATCACGGAAATGGAATTTCTCTTCTTTATCATTCCCCCATATGTATTTATAATATATATACATGTAACATGATACACTAGTTCGTTGAATTCGTATTAATACGAGTTATAATATTTTAAGGTAATCAAAAATATGGGGTGCCATTTAAAAAACTGAAGTTAGTTTCAACAAAATATTAAAAAAAAAAAAAAGATTTGTTATAAACCTTGTTTTTATCGTAATGTATATAGTTAATTAAAAATAGATCAAACTTTTGTTCAAAGTATATTTTTTATCAGGCTATCATCGTAAGTACTTGAAAAATCGTAGAAAGAGTTTTCAATGGGAAACCCTGTATATATATATATATAAATAAAAATAATAAATATAAATAAATAAAAAATATATATATAAAATAATATAATAATATAATAATTTTAAAATTATATATAATATTAATAAATATATAAAAAATGTATATATATATATATTTGTCTGACGTTTTGTTTCGTACAAACTTTGTTAGAATATTATGTTATATTAAAAAATAATAATATAAAAAGAAGAAAAAGAAACTAAAAGCAAATAAATTATTTAAAATGATTTATTCTAGTAAAGTTACGTAATCATAATTGGTAATAATAATTTCTATATACATATATATCTCATACGAAAATTGTTCTCACCGATAAAAGAGGGAAAATATGAGTATTATACTTAATGTATTATAAGGATATGAAAGACAATACATATAAAAAGTATATCCATGCAACGAAAGAGAGTAGTAAGCAAGTAGAAACGTTAAAGTCATTTCTTAAAGAAAAACTTTTTACCAGAACGGTTGTTGGTGGTGAGTTTTACGTTACCGACTAAACTACCACCCCCGGAATTCTCTTCACTGTGAATATAAAAGCATTAGACGAATTAAATGGCCGCGAAACGATGTTGGTGAAGGTAATATGGGTAAAGCGAATATTACTATATGAGAACGTAGGACAATGCTTTTACTTGTGATCGATACACCTCGTATTAAAATCGTAACTCCCCTATCGTAGTATTTTTATCGAATTATTGCATTACTTTGTCTCGTCAAGGAATTATGTTTATTATTGTATTATTCTTAAATTTTACGCGTGTCACGTTGTTGCAACGTGTAACAAATAAAAACAAAAATAAAATCTCTTTCGATCTAAATTATTTTCTAGTATTTCAATCTTTATATATTTTTATTCGTAATATTATTAATTTTAAATAATCTTTAATCGAAATTATAAAATGAATATTTATTATATCCATCTATATAATCGTATATAAATATATATATATTAATTATATTACATATAATTATAATTTATAGTAATATATATTAATTCTAATTTAAATTCTTAGCAATTATTGTGTATTATTATTTCACTTTATTAAAAATAGTTATAAACTATATTACATTATATTATATTTTTTAGTTATAATTGTTTGTCTGCGATAAACATCGAAACTACTAAACCGATTTAAATAAAAATTTACTTATTTTGTTTGATTTTTTCTAACTTAAAAGATAGAGTAATTTATTTAGAGAATTATAATTTTTTTATTGTCAATTTAGAAATATATTATTTAAGGTTATCTTAGTCCTTTGGTTAGTCTACAATAGATGGTGCTGTATTGAATTTTATAAATTTTAATTTTTTAAGGTTACAAGCTTATAAATATATATAATATAATTATATATAAAAATATAAAATATTAAGTTCAGAGACAAAAATCAGTACACATGAAAGTTTGATGATAAATATCTTTTGAACGCTTAATTTATTCGCTAAAACTTAAGACACCATTTTTATAGAACAGTTAATTTCCTACAAAAATTTGTATTGTGCATCTTATAATAGTCATTTATTGTCGAGTTATAAAATTCATAAACAAAAATAAAATTTGTCTAAAAATCATCAAATTTAAATCTTCAATATCATTCAAATAGTGAGGTTTACGGAAAAAGTTTAAGATACCTTTTTTGTAGAGCATTAAATTTCCTACAAAATTTGTCTAAAACATTTTTCTGTACAATCGATAAATAATGAGGTATGAATTTTAATCTATTAGACTGAAAAAAAAATAAAAAACTGCGATGCGGAGGATCTTCCTATTAAAATTAAGAGCTCATATTTGGTGAGAATTGTTTTAAGGTGTCTAGGAACCCATTTTTCCGTGGCACTTGAAAAAAAAAAATAAGTCATTTTTTTTGACCCACCCTAATATATATATATATATATAGATGTAATTATGTACATAATAAAAAAGTGATTAGTTCAATTGTTATCATAACAAAGTAGTCATCATAGGTTCGTCATTGTTTCAAGTTAAATGTTTGATCGGAATATTCAAGGTGTGTCCTACCTTCACAACGCAATAATGCGATGACTTTCTAGAAAAATAAGTCAACATGGTTTCGAGTAACGCTTTTTACCAAGCGTTATATTAAAAATATAGTCACGATAGGGATCGAGCAAAGAAGAAGAAGAAGAAGAAGAGCCCTAATGTCTTCTGATGTATCGTGCCAATAAATCGAGAAACCCTACCTGTCAAAGTTCGTTACATAAGGTTAATCTTTAAATTGATCATAGGGTTTTATTATTATAATTACGTGTATTCAACCCCCACCCCTACCTCCATCCACTACCACCACCACCACCTGAATTCTTTCTGTTTTTTTTTTTCAAATATTTTTTTTCTTTTTGTTCCTCTTGATGTAACACTTTCATCAAAGATGAAAGTAAATGCGAGAGAAAGAAAGGTATACAACATCCTGTTCGATGAACAAATTGATATTAACGATAGGATGCCACGAAGAAACAATTTACGAGACGATAACGTAATGACGAGTAATTTATAGGGCTACTTGGTGAGAATGGGTCGAGGGAAGTGGTTTGCAGTGATGGGATTGGATCCAAGCCAGGGCTGTTGCTGATACGAGGACATGGAAATCCCGTGAGGTATATCATTCGTTCCTACGAATTACATGCTTCTTTTATTAATCGATGCGAAGCCTATTTTTTTTTTCTTTTTTTTTCATCTTTTTTTTTTCTTTCTAGTCAATGACACGAACATCATGGAAGTGTGCTTAAAACATTTCTTATACTAAATAATATAAACAAATAATAAATAATATATAATAAATATAATAAATTAAATTAAATAATATAATAATTTCAATATAATAAATTAAATATATATTAAATTGCAAGATATATATTTATATTACTTCAGTATATTATATATATGTATATAATAATTATAAATATTTAATAAAAATAATAAATAAAATAAATTAAATAATATATAAATTATAAAATACATATATTACTATATACTACTATACTATTACTAGATATGCATCAAACTATTTTTCTCTGATAATCATCGTACGCTATTCAATATGTTTTTATAAGATACATTTTTTTTCTCTCTTTCTTTTTTTCTTTTACTCCTATCCAACATTTATATATATTTTTTTCTTTTTTACTAATAATTTATTATTTACTCGTCTCTTTTCTAATTATAATAGTACTATTTAATACAAGGTAAACTATAGTTTGGTTAAACTAAAACGATCGATATATCGGTCGAGTCTTTTACATTACGTTTCTAATGACTTTGAACATAAGTGATATAATTGTAAAATACTATGAATAATTTGAAAATAAAAATATATATATATATATATATATATATATATATATATATATATATATATATAATTCTTACAATTATATACAACAGTTATATAATCAATTGTTAACTCGAGTTTATTATTCATTTACTTTGTCTTTTCATTATATTCTTTTTATATAGATAATTGATTTTTATTATTTTCTCATTAAAATAAAAACACAACCTTGACTCATAATAAATTATAACAATCATCAAGAAAAAATCTAAATATACCTAAATATATATATATTACCAAAGATAATCGATTTTTCAATCAAATTCTCCATATTTAATAATCAATTAATCAAACCCTTTTCAAGTTTCAGAAGAAACATTTCGTTGTATCGGTTAATAAAGAAGAAAACAACCGAAGTAACGATAAATCGTTCGATTCATCAAGTATACATACATTCTAACGAAGGTCAAGGAAACTAAGAGGAAAAGAAATAAAGAAAAAGAAAAAGAGAAATAGAGAAACAGAAAGAGAGAGAAAAAAATCAACAAATGAGATCTCTGCTTCCATGAAAGCAGAATTATCGGTGTATTCAGAAGATATAAAAAAGTAAAGGAAAAAAAAAGACAAAAAAAAAAAAAATAAGAAACTAATGAGAGAAAAAAGATAGAACCGTTGGAAATGAAAAACGATTACACCATTAATCGTGAAAAATCCATTAACCGAAATGTCTAACGGTTCTGATCCAGATAATCTAAGGGATTATGGGAGTATCGTTGTTAGAAGAAAGATGATTGAAATTTGAACCATTTCTCTCTCTCTTTCTCAAGAAACTGCACATCTGAGAACACCATAGTAAAAGAATTTTTTGTTGTATTATAAAAATCTATTTTTACAAAATCCTTAAATAAAAGAGAGAACAATTTTCGGTTTTTCTACTGTTAGTAGCAGTAGTAGTAGTAGTAGTAGTCCCCTATTACTCGGGATTTCTTTTTATTTGTCAAAGGTACACACCCACACACACACACACACAAATACACACGTATGTATAACGTAGATAAAAATTCTTCTACAAGTATGCAAGTATATGGCGACGCTTACAGCATTCCATTTGTTTATCTTTCTTCTCACCGAGCTTACGCATACTCGTAGAGAGTTTCGCTCTATTTCTATCTATTTCTATCTTTCTCTTTCACATTGTGCACCGGGTGTCCCGGGTTCATGCCCTACTTACGTTATCGAACTGTATAGGAGGGCAGGGCACCCTGGCACAATGTGCACCACCTCTCATTGATTGTTTATCTGTGTTATACACTCTACCGAATTTTTCATTATTCCTATAGAAAATATTGTGTACAATAAAGATAAAGAGAAAATGAGAGTTTGGAGATAAACAAAAAATTCAAAAAAAAAAAAAAAATAGACAGTTTTCAATAAAGAAATTTCTAATTCAATATTCATACTTTTCATTCTAATTAGAAGTATGAAGAAACTTTGATATATATATATGGCACAATTGTTTTTCAGTAACAAGTTTATGAGATACTCTACCTGAGTTCTATTAGTGGGCAATATTCCAAAAGGATTATTCGGACGGAAACATTGCGGTTCCGAGATGACCACGAACAATGTCGCCGACCTATCCGATATTAATTTGGTTTCAAAATCGTCTTCCGTTTAGGAAAATGACTGGTTTCGTTATGATACTTTTGATTCGATCTCAAATATATATATGACATTTGGAAAAAAAAGAAAATATATACAATATATATATATATATATATATATACTAATACTATCAGTAATATATACTTAATATATACTATATAATACTATAATTACTACTACTAATACTAGTAGTAATATATATTACTTATTATTATACAGTTATATATATATATATATTATATTATATTATTATATGTTATTCTTGTAGTTATTATATACACTACTATACCATTAGTCGTATATATATACTACTACTAGTAATAATAGTAATTTATATTATTACTACTATTAATAATAGTAATATAATAGTAGCAATAGCATATAAATTAGTAATAGTAAAATTACTATATAAATTAATATAATATAGTATATATATAATAGTAATATTACTATATATATATAAATAAATATAAATTAGTAATAGTAAAATTTGTAGTGGTAATATATATTATTACAATTAGTACTATTTATATACTACAACTAATAGTAGTATATAGTAATAGTATACAAATTTATATACTACAAATATAAATAAATATAAATTAGTAATAATAAAATTACTATATATAATAATATAATATAGTAATAGTAAAATTAGTACTAATAATACCTATTACTACTATTAGTAATATATATACTAATATATATATACTCTAATACAATTTTGAATATTTTTCAAGAAGGATTAACCTTAAAAAAAAAAAAAATAAATAAAACAAAATAAAAACATTATCGCATCTTTTTAAGAAACGTTTTCGTTTTACAATTCACGTAAAGGTTTCCAACCATAAGGAAGTTCCATTTCAACCTAATTTTTCGATTTAACTCTAAGAAAGCTATTGTGTCGTAAAGAAGATGAAAAAGAAAGAAAATACAAAAATAGAAAGAAAAAAATAGAAGAAGAAAAATGAGGAAAAGAAGAGATAGAGGAGGAAATAAATGACAGAAGGGTTTGGTCACCATTGTCCGTCCGGATATTTAGTTCGAATAAATCAACCCATTCCCTTAAACGTTTAAATCCAACACGACGCGAAGCTCGGTCACATTTTCGGAAATCGTACGACAATTTTGGTACCATATTCCTAGATCTTTCTGTCGAGTTGACAATAGTCGCACCACACGCGTTAACAATTTCGATATAACACGTGAATTCCTGACGAGCCATTCTCAATAGCTAAACAAATTCTTCGAATATGAAATAAATACGTCGACTGTGTGTCATTTTGATTAGTTGTCACTTGTTGAAATAAAATCAACCAACGTAAATTAAAATGATGTTTTTTTTTTTTTTTTTAATTTATATTTTTCTTTCAAAAACAAAACAAGAATGATCCTTTCAAATATTATTTACTGTATTAATTATTGATACACAATTTTGTTCGAACAAAAGAGAAAGAAAGGTTGAAATGAAATGATCCAATATAAATTAAAACGATAAATTATATAATTTATATTTTTCTTTCAAATATTGAAAAAAAATGATCCTTTCAAATATTATTTATTTATTAATTATAGATGCAAATGATTTTGTTGTAACAAAAGAGAATGGTTTTATTAAATTCAAATTCAACAAAATTTTCCCTTTATGTTGGGAAAGAAAAAATACTTGAACAAGTGTAGATAAGTTTTTTTAGTGAGTGCCCACCACCCAACAACCCTCCTACCCTTTCCAAGGACAGCGTTAAACCGGATTGAAAGTTTCTGCTTTAAGAAGAGTCTGGTAAATCCTTGAAGAATTGTTTACAAGAATACAAAGATACGTAGCGAAAAACTTTATTCGCGATATTCCTCATAAAAGTTTTCTTCGGCGTGAAAAATAACCGAAAATTGTACGAAAAATTGGAAAACATTTAATTCCTCTATCGTATCTTTTATTCACGATTTTATAAAAAATAGATTTAGGATAAACCATTAAAAAAAAAAAAAAAAGAAAAAAAGATAGTTTTAAAAGGAAGACATTAAATTATCATCGGCACTAGCCAAACGATCGAGTCGTAATCCTCGTTTCCACGAATATTATTTCCATTCCCATATAACATTTGAATTCTTTCTCGATTGACGACACCAATGTTCCAAATATGTAAATTTCATAGTCAGTAGAAAATGCTTTTCCCGTTAAGTTACGTATAATAATTTCGTTTAAAAATATTGGGTTGTTCAGAAAGTAATTTCGTTTTGTTCTGACACAATAAAGGCATTAGTTGATGCAAACCAACAAATAACAACACGTGAGATCGATGAGAGCCTAAATTTATCAAATTCAACAGTTTATGCTCACTTGAAAATCCTAGGTTTAATCTTGAAGAGAAAATTGTCTTCATTTTCACAAAAGAAATATATATATATATATATATATATAATATACATTTATATAATAATAATTATATAATATTATTTATTTAAATATATTTATATTTAAATATAAAAATAACTATATAAGTAATTATAAATACTTATAGTTATGAGTAATACAATAATATATTGTATTACATATATAATATGTAATACAAATTACATAAATATAATTTATACAAAATATAAATATTAAATTCTATTTCTTTTATCACTAAAACTACATTAATTAAATAAATGAATTATTCATAACATAAAGATCTTTTTTGTTTGTTAATAAAACAGAAGTTTATTTTTCAGATGTTCCAATGGACAAATGTCACGTCTCAGTTGTTGCAACTCTTGAGTGAAAAAAAAATATTCGAAGTGTAAAGGGTTAAAATATAGATAAACAAAATTTACCATTGTGAAATTGACAATATAATAAAAAAAAGACAAAACAGAAATAACTCTTTGAACTGTGTTCGAAAAAAAAACCGTAATCTCGAATAGAGGTTAATCATATCATTTTAAATATAATACGATAAAAAAGAAGATATTTAAAAAAATTTTAAATCAGAAAGTAAAAAAGAGGAAATTTCTCTAATGAATTTAATTTTAAATGCTGAAACGAATAGGACGACGTCAATAAAGATTAGAGGGTAATAACTCGTACCAAAAAAAAAAAAAAAAAATACAAAAAAAAACAATAAAAAAAACAATAAAAAAAAAATTAATATTCGAGAACACGCGAACTTGACACACACACACACATACACAGGTATAAAAGGAGGGTGAGTACATGCCTACCTGTGTTTTTTAAGAACGTTATCTCGCGTGCTTCAAGACAAGGTCGAAAACCTCAAAGAGAACGATCGATGCTTATGATACACACAGTGTGTTTCCGACACGAATATGTTTGATGATAGTAACCTCTGAATAATTGAAGTACGAGAGTGGGTTGGTTAATATAGTGAAACGTCATGTTTTCAACGTTCCTACCTGTACATCAGACTAATGTAAGTCTAACCGGTGCGAAACTTATGAATAATAAAAGTATAAGAGAATACACAACCGAGAAGTCGTAGTAATATTTATGTACACGTTAACATACCCCCTTCCTCCCTCCCTCCCTTACTCCCACCCACCACTAACGATAAAGTAATATGTAGCTTTTCATTTATTTTACTTTATCTTTTATATGTTTCAACCATCGTTTTCTACATTTATATCCACAAATACAACGGTCCTTTAATGTACGTTTATTTTTTTTTCCGTCTCATTCTTATATTATTTATACGGACAAACGAAATAATAGGGTTTTTTTTTCTTTTTTAGGACGATAAGATGATGATATCACAAAATTCAATTTTTTGAGAAAGATTTGTTCAACGGGGATGAAAGAAAAACAAATTATCTTATCATATTTGAAATGGAGATATATATATAATATTTTATATTATATATACAATATCTATTTATTATTGTATATATTACATATTATTATATATTATTATATATATTTATATATTTTAAATATATTTTATATAATATTATGCTTTATATTATATATATATGCTATATATACAATAATTCTCCTTATAACGCGGTACTCTTATAACGCGTTTTCATATTACGCAGAACCAATGTACCGTGTTATAGGGGGGGTATACTGTTAAATGTTATTCTTTTTTTATCGAATACAAAAAAATAATATAATAAAAAAAAAATCACTATCCTTTTGTTAAAAACGATAAAATCATATTATATAAAATCGAATCGAATCGGAATCGTTTAAAATTTCCCTCGATAGGATTTTCAAATGCGATACGTTTGAAAGATTCAATAGCGTGGGAATGACGACGATCGACGCTTTCGGTGGTGGTAGTAAAATGGGGACGACGACGACGATTCGGCGGTGGTTTGTAGATAGACGACATATTCCTCCCATCAACCCCCTCCCCCTCCCCACCCGTTGGGAATAAATTTGCGCGATACGTTCGTTAATTAGAATTCGTTATTTGCACAATCGAACGCGCAAGCTCGAAATCGATCAGGAAATTTCGGTTGGCAGTTTCTCGCGAATTAAATCGAATCTCGTGTCGATCCTGTAAAACGAAGGATTCGATAAATAGACAAAGAGACAAAGAGACAGAGAGAGAGAGAGAATGAAATATATGGAAAGGAGGGGAAGTGGGACCAAGTGTGGGAATCTGAGGAGGGGGTGGGGCTGTAAAACGATTAATATGATTCGTAATCGAAACCGAAAGAGATTACCCCAAAAAAAAAAACAATTTCCAATCTTCGTTAGTTTTGTTTCTATTCTAATTTCAAGAACTTATTTTTGAGTGATTATTCTAAAATAAAAAAAAAGGAAACCCCTATAAACGATCATAAACCATTGACAATCAAAGCTTTTAAGTTCATTGATTTGTAACAACGTATAGTACACGATGATACCGGTTCGTATCCCTTAAACGAGAACACACCGACGGATTATTTCGATTATTCGCGTCAATTGATATTGCTTTTTACGGTTGAAACACACACACACACACACAAACACATATAACAGATCAAAAATCATTGAAGTTATAATAAGATTGAAAGATGAAAATGAATAAAATTAAAATTAATCCTTTGAGTGCTGAACACTTTTACCTAAAATGTTTTGTAGAAACGGAATAGTTTATTATTAACCAAATTTTAATAATAAATTATATTTAATAATGAAAGTTTTTCTTTCCGAATAAAATTTAATTATTTAAGATAAACATTACATTATTTTACAAACACATATATGCGTTGATAGACAACTCTAATAATTATTACCAAACGCATATATGCGTACATAATACTCAAAGGGTTAATATAGATTCTATGTATTTGATTAAACGTATTGGTATTTATTCAAATAAGGATTTTCAAGATGATTTATTTAAAAAAAAAATAATTAATTCGATTATTGTCAAAGATCCACCCTTATCATTATTGTGTAACATAATTAAGCGATAAACGGATACGGCTTAGTCAACATGAATCGATAAACTCGATCGACTTATCGAGGCCACTATGAGAGATAATTTGATTTTCGATCATAGAATTGGTCGTGAGTGCGTGCATGCATGCATGTATGCGCATACACGCATGCAAGCACGCACGCATTCACAACGCATACATTGCCTTGGGATACACTATTGCTTGCTCGAATTTCACCCCAATGTCTCCTCTCTCTCTCTCTCTCTCTCTTTCTCTCTCTCTATCCATGATTTTCAACGTAATTCATCTAACACGATATACATGACATACATGGTATATATATAGTTAAGCTAGTACACTTGTATAACGTCGATATATTAACGAATCTATTCGTTTCATCGACCAACGAAACTAACATGTTGCGGCTTTCCTTTTGGTTTAAAATAATAAGGCAAAATGAGCTAGTTATGAATGATGTAAAATTGATTTAGTGTATGTATATGTATGTGTGTTTGATTAATATCATCAATGAAAATTGATAAAATTGAAAATGTATATTTATTTTATAATTTCAATTATATCAATAATTGTAATATAGGATAAATCATGAGATCAAATATTGTTTAATTATTTTAACTTACAATCCCAATGTTTGTAATTATTGATAGACACACACGTTCATGTGTGTATTATTATACTAACTCAACAACGTTCTGATATTAAAATATTCAATATTATTTCATCGTTAATATTATTCTCCTTGATATAAAATATTCAAATATGTGCTTTAAGAGATAATATTTGTTTTTAATTTTTTATTTCTCATTTTTTTTAATCTTAATATCTTATCTTTATTCGGACTTGAAATTTAATATTCTTTTTTTTTCTTACATCTTTTCGTTCAATCTATATTTATATTATAAAATACTATAAAATATTTGTTTTCAATTTTTTGTTTCTAAATTTTTTTTATTTAATATCTTATCTTTATTCGGACTTGAAACTCGATATATATATTTTTTTGTTATATCTTTTTGTTCAATCTAATCGAAAGAAGAAGAAAACAAAAACACAAAAAGAAACAGAAAACAAAAACAAATGTTACATTAAAGTGAATAAATGAAAATTTGTATATAAAAATGTTAGATAAAAAGTATTATAGATAATGCTTATTGGTTGGTAAAAAGATATTAGAAATAAGACGTTTACTCAATGGGGAAACACTAGACAGCGTGATATCGATATCGGCGTTCACAAGACACGTGGTTTCTTGTCCACTGTTGTCTCCACAAGGAAATGTTCGACCTTGCACAAGATATCAAATGTGCGTCTAGTCTGCACTTTATATCGATCGTATTCGATCGTAGACACACCGAAAAAAAGAGACGTTTTTCGAATAAGTATGAAATATATTCTTCCTTAAAAGATCATATTTCCAAAGATTTTCCACTAGTATTTTTTTTTGTTTGATCTTTATGATCGTTCGTACGTAAAAGAATGAAATTGTTGTCTTCTTTGACAATTTTTTTTTTTTATTAACAGAAGACTATCCCGTAGTAAGTTTATAAATAGAAATCATGAGATTAATTGGAAGATATAAGACGATAAGAATGAATAAATACTATTGCGTGTTCGAGTAAGCAAGTAAGCAAGTAAGCGAGTAAGCAAGTAAGCAAACGTCAAAAACGCGATTCCTTAATAAGGCATTAACATTAAATCTTATCATGACAGTGGTTTCCTTGTTCTATCGAAAGGATCGATTCGGTATCTCTTTTATCTTTCCTTGATTTATTAATCTATAATTAGAACCGTTCGAATGGCCTCGGACACGTACCAAAATGATTATTTTCAAAGATATGCTCATAATAACTACTTATCTTTGATATCACGTCCTTTTTTTTTTGTTATTAAACATCAATGAAAAAATTAACGAAGATTTATTATCAATAGAAATACATTTAAATACGAATGAATTTAAACAAAATTTCCACATTTTTCTTCAATGATGTATCACAAGTTCCACGTGTCTTTTAAAAATCATTAAAATAAAAATAAATTATTTTAATTTACATATTATTTAATTAATAACATTAAATAAAATAAATAAATATATATATATATATATATATAAATAAATTATTATATATAATATAATAATTAACAATATATTAATTTTACGTCGATCGCCAATAGAAAACGAAAAAGAAACAATATAATAGTCATTAATTAAATCACGTTGTATTAGCAATGTTTATAACCACGTTTAAATCTTTTCTTCCTGATTACAAAACATAATGAATAATATTCAAGCCATGATTCGCCTTAAGGCACGTAAACCCGAAACAAAGAAGCCATCGAACTTTCGAAATCGAGAAATTTCATGGAGAGAGAAAACACGACACGATTCTGGTGTCCCATTAGAAATCAAAAGAAAAAAAATCCAAATATTTACAAATAAAATGAATCATCAAACGACTAAGTTTTTTTTTTATTACAACTAGAAAAAAACAAAATAATAAAAACGTTAAAACATATTTTCGATATTTTTCCATAAGTAGAACGTTGCAATTAAAATGACGCGGATAACACGACGAAGATGACGACCGATGACTGCAATTGACGAAGATGACCAAAGACAACACCAAAGGGGGCTTGAAAAAAAATATATATATGTATATCGTGATGAAAATTTGTCGTTTAATAAAAATCGTAAAGAATCACGAAATGAAAAGCGCCATTTTCGAGGAAATCCCTGTAAGCGACGGTGCGGCGAATGGTGCGGAGAGTGGTGAGGGGTGGAGGGGAGGGGGGTCGTCCCTGGAAAGCCGTCAACCAAATACATACAGGTCCTTTGGTGTGTAGGTGTCTACGTATTATACATCTACACACACATACATACATATATATATTTATAATAATACATAATACATAATACATATATATATATATATATATGTATCTACTGTACACGCACTGATTTTGAACAATTAAACGCGTTGAATATTACTCGATAATTTTGAATTTAGTTTATACGTTGAAAATATTCGTTTAATCGGAGAGAAAGGAGGACTCGTGAGAGTTAAACTCGTGGGGTGGTCGTCTTTGAATAAATGGATAAACACCGCTTTCAGGACTTACGTGTTCGATGCTGGACAGATGGGCCGTGACTGACACCCCCGGTGCCGCCACGCGCCCTTCCCCGCGCCACCACCTTCCTTACCACCCTTCTCGATTGATACACCACGGCGCAGGCTCGCGATCAGAGTCTTCCCACCCCTTTCTCACACACACTCTCCCTGTCTCTTTCTATCGTTTTATCATTCAGAGTATTCCTATGTATGAGTGTGGGGGTGTATATGTTTCATTCTCTTTCTCTCTAACTATCGTTTAGTATACACTTATGTATATGTATGTATGTCTCCCTTCCCTTTCTATCATATGAATGTAGAAAGTATGTGTTGTTTCTCTTTTTCCAACCACTTCACCATCCCCTCTCTCTCTCTTTCAACTATACCGCTCCCTTCTACCTCCAAATGCCAGATGAGAGGGCGTACTTGCGAGCATTTTCGTTTCTGTGTACGCGCAAAGGAACGAGGAGGCAACTTAGGGTGAACGTCTCTCGATTAGCTTCCCTTTCGTTTAAGGTTCGGTTAGCTTACTCTGTGAGGCAGGTCAGTGTTGGATCTATCCTGACTTTTCCAAAAACCCCATTCATTGCAATGGGAATTCAATGTTCATTAAATATCATGAATAGGGTACTTAATATATAATATAATAGGCCTTTTATTTTAACTTTCAAAATTATTATGGCAAATTTTGTTTCATTGGTTTTTGTTTGACTTGGTTTCTTTTCTTTATTTTGTTCTTGTTCTTTTATTTATTTATTTTTTTTTTTTTTTAATTTCACACAATTTCTTGCTGTTTTTTTTTTATTTACTTTTTTCTTTGATTTCATAAAATCATTTACATTTTTATTTTCATTGTAAACGATAAATTTGATAAACTCGATAGATAAAATGGTTGGTAGGCAAATAGTTACGTTCCAAGTTTTTCTTTATCATAGACATAAAAAGATGAGATAACGTTGAGATCTTGGCGAGATACTTTACTATTTAACTTATACTCATAGACCACAAATAGATATCCGTGGTTTTCACGTTAAACGATACTCGTGAACTTCGTGAAGTATAGTTTAAGGTCCGTCACTTGCCAGCAATTCATGCATTCATATATATATGTATATTTATACGTACACATATGCACGTGTATTATACGCATATGTAGATTTGAACTGTTCATGACTAGGATTATAAGTAAATACGATTTACACGTAACTTCTGTACATAGCGTGAGCATGAAGAACGTGCACGTGAATTATCAATTCAAGGAACAAATTGATTTAATTCAAAACCTCGTTAGTTAATTGCTCTTGTTTCATAGTTTTCGAATGTGTATTTGGAAATTTTAATTGGCCTAACAAAAAAAAACAAAGAGATAATGAGGAATTGATTATATACGAGTGGTGTGTTTTAAGGTCAAAACGATTAATTCGATTATTCCAAGTTTTTTTTTACAATTTTTATTATAAAACTTAACTCGATCGTTAATTAACTTTTAAAATGTCAAATAAAATTTTTCCTAATAATTACATTTCACAACGATTTCTTAATTGAATGACTCATATATAAATTTATGAATTTTATTATGAAACAGTAAATTTATATATATATTTATTTATATTTATATATTTCATATAATATAATTATATAAATAATAAAAAAAATAATAAAAAAATAATTTAATATAATTATTTTATAATGTAATATAATAATTATACTATTATAATAATTATACAAATTATACAATTTTATAATAATTACACAAATAATTATATAATATATTATTAAATAATTAACATTGGAAATATATATATATAATTAGTTTTTTTAATCTAGTCTCAGGAAATAATTTCAAACGAATTATGTCTTGTTCGTGATTTTGTAAATTTACGAGCATGGTATAAGGCAAGATGTTACATCGCATAACCGTTGTACCGTAAATTTAACGAACCGATAGTAATAAATCTTAACGGGATAAGTGGTCCTACCTCAAATACGTTATGAACGTATATATTCATATGTGTATATATCTACATACACGCATTTTCCTCTTAATCCTTGTAATATGAAATTACCAACATTCGTCTAGAACGAAATATGAGCTAAAAACACGAATACGTTCGTTCGTTTCTACTTTTCGTTTCGAAGAGAAAGAATAATTCAAATTGATCGATAATAAAACAAATTTATGTGAAATATTTTCCTTTATGTGTATCAAATTATAATATTATAATTTATTTTAAATATAATAAAAAAAATTATTATAATAATTTATTTTTATTACATTTAATTTAATATTTTATTTATAATTATAATATAATGATAAAATATTTTATTATAATTATTATAATATTTATTAAATTATTAAATATTTTATTATATTTATTATAATTATAAATATCTTATTTATAATTAAGAGATTACTTTTTATTTAATAATTATTAATAAATTAATAGAAATTATTTATAATATTAACAACAATAAATTAATATAAATTATTTTAAATATTAACAACAATAAATTAATATAAATTATTTTTAACATTAACCACACAATAAATTAATAGAAATTATTTTTAACATTAACAACAATAAATTAATCTAAATTTTTTATAACATTACAAAACCTAATAAAATCAATTATGTGCGTATAAGTGTATGTATAATTATAATATTAAACATAAAAATAAATTTAAAAAAATATTTCTAAATATTATAATACGGAATTAAAAACGTTCACGACTAGAAAAATAGTGATCATAGTAAAAAGAAATGTTTGTTTTTTTTTCTTTTGTTTTTTTTTTTTTTTTTTTTGAATAAAAAAGCCTCGAGTTTAAGTAAGTTTTTTATTCACATTTAGTGCGCGTCCTAAATAAAAATGGTTTTCATACCTGGACCCGTCGTAATTCGACATAAACTTGTGAGAAAAAAAACTTATTAAAATCGTCTGAAAAGTGTGTTAAAAGTTTTATATGTACATATAATATACTATGGGACAAAATTTGAACCACTTAGTGCATACCATTATTTGAGAATAAAATATATATATATATACTACCATTTATTTTAATAATTATATTCGTGATTTAAATAAAAATAAAAAGCAAAGAGCTATTGTTTTTCATTTATAAATCAAACATAGTACGAAATAGTACGTCTCTTTGTAAACTATCGATTTGTAATATCGATTTGAAGAAATTAATTTAAAAAAAAAAATGAAGGACGAAGGATAGAACATAACGCACGTCCCTGAAAACTTAAACATGTCTTTCATCATATCACACTTCCCTTAGTTATTGTTGAAGTTCCTTTAGTTACTATTGACAGATGTCATTCTAAAACACGGAAGTGACGTATGTAATAAATGACAGTCGAGAGATAGGAACCGTTCTCATCCCCCACTTCATTTTATTCAATTTCAATGTTTCTCGGACGAGTTTAATAAAGGTCGAACCCTACGTTCTACCATATCTTGTTAGAATAAAAGGGACGTGTAACTTTTACGAACTTGGCATTTATGACACTTACCCTCCTAAACCCAACTAATGTTTTCCTATCATCTTGTCAAAACAAATTGGCACTCCGACGCATCCCTTAAAATCCCTAAGAGATGATAAGATTTTTCACACCGTTTAACGTTCTTTTCTTTTCAAAAAAAAAAAAAATATGTTACAACAAACGTAAATAAATATCCAATGTCGAGATATATTTTTTGGGGGTTTTTTTTCACAACTTTTTACAAAAATCTCGTAACAGTAGGGCGAGAAAATGAGTTCAAAAAAAAAAAAAATAAAGAAAGTAAAATACATTTAGATTAAAATAAATTAATAGTTAATTAATATTAATATTATTATTTAAACTATATAAATAATAATAATTAATAATATTATTAAATAATATATATATATTAATTATATTAAATTATTTAATTGTAATAATTACTTCATAATTTCTTTTTAACATTTTAACTTTATAACTTTATAATATTTTAAATAATTAATTTAAATAATTTAATTTATATTTTATTATTATATTAAATTTAATACACACAAGTTAAACTTAATATAATTAAATTTATAATATATCAGCTTTAATAAAGAATTTTAATTTAGAATTATTTTTATTTATAATTAGTTACAATAAGTGATTTTATTATTTACATTGTAGGATAATTTATTTTAATATTAACATATTAACCAGGGAATTCCCTTTTTAATTACGCAACTTTTTTTTATTATTTACTTATTATTTTTTATATATTCATTTATTTATTATTTATTATTAATTATTATTTAGGCTTAAAAAATAAATTAAAAGATTATGAAATATATATTTTTTCGTTTATTTATATATAAAGTACAAAGAGAGGTTTGTACCTTCAGCTTTAAGGCAATACGTTTGACGTATTTATACGTTCCGCCCGGTTAACAGGTTAATGTAATGTTTATAATAAAATATTATTATATTAATAATAATGTTTTAAATAATCTTTTCAACGTTCCTACGTGGACATCGATGGTTTCAACAACCGGGTAAAGCCTTTAATGAAAATATAATTTTCGTTAATATTTAAGATTCACTTCTATGCGCGTATCTCACCTCGTTTAAAATTTCATTTCGTTCCATCCCTTATACAATCTTGCTCCTCTCTCTCTCTCTCTCTTTCTCTCTCTTTCTCTTTTTTTTTCTTTTTTTAACGTCAGCTATCTCACATAATACTCTGTGATTTCTCGCTTGGCTCGCATAAACTTCACAGTGATTTTATTCTCGTTAAATGAAATTAGCTTTTTTAATTCTTAAAATCGTTCGACCGAATAAAGAAGAAAAGAAAAGACTGAGGGTAGAGAAAAAAAAAGAGAAATTTACTTTCAATCCGTAAATGAATTTTTTCGTTGATAATATAAATCGTCGATAAATGTTTCATATTATGTTATTGAAAAAATTACATATTTATCGTATTACTTAAGTAACTGTACCTATCGTTATATTTACATTTAGTTAGAAAAAAAAAAAGAACAAGAAAATATTTTCTTACAGATGAAACTTTATAAATCGTTTTGTTGTTTTAACTGTATAAATGCATCTACCCACTCATTCGGTGTACTTATACTATAAAATTTATATTCCTTCTTCTTGTGAAATTTCAAAAAAAAAAATATTCTGATTTTTGAGGTTTTTATTGTTCCTAAGAGACAGAATGGTAGATTTTCTTTTTTGGAAAGTAGATTAAATTTAGTGTAATGTTGCAATATTGCAATATTTAGTTTTTTATCATTGAATAATATTAAATAATTTATATTTCGTATTAATAAATATATTAATTAATATTATATATTGAATTTATATATATTATAATATATATATTTTATATTATTTTTTTTTTGTATGTAATTTTATTAACATGTTTTATAAGTAATACAAAAATAAGAAAATACAGTAGGAGCTTGTTTTTTTGTACTGTCCTTTTCTATGCAATTTCTTTTTTGTGCGATCTTGTTTTTTAATGCAATTTTTTTTTATTCTGAGAAGTTCCTGTATTTTTTATCCTGAAAAGTTTATCCTGAGAAGAAGTTTTGAAAAACTCCTCGTCCCTTAGCAAATTATGAAAATTCCTTACAATAATTTCATAAGTACTTAAAAGACACATATACTATACCTATTGTTCTGAAAGGATTTCTATTTTTGGTTGATTGTTCATTGACTACTCAGAAAGCTCCGCTTTCCATAGCTCCCTTTACACAGTAAAAGGAGTGAACGATCATCGGTGATCAAAATCTTGAAATTTTAACTCAAGATCTTGAATCGTCCTCACGCTCAGGAAAGGGAGCTGCAACTCGTCATCGTAGCTGCAACGTCTCAGCTTTACGCTAAGCAGTTATGAAGATATACTACAGAAATGATCCTGTGAAGTATGATCTTAACTCTACCGTGATTTTTTAAACCTTATATACAATTCGAAGTATAGTATTACTTACGAGAAACGGTAAATGGAATCTGCCATCTAGTGTTCAGTCAAAGAACTAACTGATTTTTTCAACTGAACGCTTTTTTTCAATAGCAACGCTATTACACACATACATTCTTTTGGTAAATAAGTTCTTTTGGTAAAAGTTTTTTTAGTAAGTATGCTCCTTGATGTCTACAGATTAATATAAGTCCATTATCATTAAAATCCGTTATTTGGCTCCAAAGTTATACTAAATAATACGAGGGTCTGTAAATGGGCAGTTTCTGCTGCGAAGTTGCTTCTACTGCGAAGTTGCGTGAAGTTGCTGCTACCCAGCGTCGAAAGTTGTGCGAAGTGCAAAGAGTTAGTTATACATAAAAAATCTGAACAGAACCACCTGCTACGTAAATCCCTGTAAAAATATTATCTCAATAAAATGAATGATTATATTGTAACGGCAGATTCTTGGAGTTCTTCTAAAATTTGTGTCGATGTCTTATTTTAAAAACTTTTCAAAGTTATTGCAAATTTCGTCAATTTTTTGATTAGCGTCGTAACATTGTTTCTCATGAAATTCAATAATTTCGGCCATACGTATTGCATCGACCAACGTTAAATCTCGTACTTGTAAGAGTAAGATTGAGGTTGTGTCATAATTAAAATTACATTTAACAATTAAACTCGTTAATGTGTCGGCATAATGTTTTGCTGACTCGCCATCAAATTGATATCGATGATCAAAACGATATCTTGCAGCTATTTTTCCTCGATACCACGAGAACATATCTTCTAATATATCTATAAGTATATCGTATGAAACATCATAACGTTTGATAGAAATTATTTTATCCAAAACCGACGAAAGAGTATTTTCTTCAATCATATTTAATAAAGTAGGACCCTTTAAATTTTCTGGTATTTGTAAATAATCGACAAAATATTCAAAATCATTTTGCCATATAAGAAAGTCCATTATATCTGAATCAAACTTTGAAAGCAAATTATGTGTTCGGTTTGTCATTTTTTTTTTTTTAATGTTTCAAATTATGGTTTATATCATATCAAGAAAAAAATTAATAGTCTGTTATATTTTAAGCACGTTAAGTAGATGACCTGGTGGAAATTCGTTTTCACTTTAACCAATAAACACACTTCACTTTTCGTAATATACTTGTCAATTATTTGTTGAAGAGAAAAAATAAACAAAACAAAATGTAAATGCATTTACATCTGATCTTTGTTTCTTAATTAAGATTGATAATGGTTTTATTAAAAGTGGAATACTCTCTAATAAGATTAACAATACAAAACTTCCGACCAGTTTCTTGATTGTTTAATGAACGTTAATCGACTCATATTTTATATTATTATTACATATATATATATTATAATTAATATATAATAAATTATACAATAATATAATAAATATATATTTTTTTATTAACTATTAATAAATTATTATAATACATAAATATATTTATAAATTAACAACAATTATTAATATTAATAAATAATATGTTAAATATATTATTATATTATTTATATATATATTAATGTATATATAAAAATTAAATATATAATATTAATTAATATAATTTAATATATTTTATAATTTAATATAATAACTATATATAAAATATATATATATATAAATTAAATTTATAATTTATAATATAAATTATAAAAACATTAATATATATTAATTTATTATAATTATTATTGCATAATATTGAGCAATTGCGTTTAAAGTTCACGTTATTCCCATAGATAGTAAATAAAGTAACGTAACGTTAATATTAAATGAAAAATGATCCTATGGTTTCTTAAAACAAACAGGTAAATTCTTTCGACCACAAAGTAAAACTTCCTTCTTTTCATCGACATTTTACAAGAAGGTGGTTCATGGTTTCATACCATGAAAGTAACTTTGACGATATGAAAGCACCTTTATAAAAAAAATTTGTATCTGAAGAAAAAAACGAGACAGTTTCTATCAAATTTGACTTTGTATCGAAACTGTCAGACATCTAAAAACGATTGATCCGACGTCACGTTTGTTTTCACAGAGAATATTCAGCCTATGTTTTGTTTGTTAAAAACGTGCTATTATAAAATAAAATCACGTAACACGGATTTGTAGAGTTAATTTGCGAGTAAAATCTGGCTTAAATAAAAAGAAAAATTAAGAGAGAGAGAAAGAGAGAGAGAGAGAGAGAGAGATATCAAAAAATGGAACGTGTAATTTCTATTACTCTCTCATTTTTTAATAGACCCTTCAACGAACGTACGTACCTAACTTTGAAATTTCTAGAGCGAATAATCAACGTTCATTACTTTTTTTTCTTATCAAGGATAATTGCTTCCGTTAAGCAGTACTTAAATCGCAATTTTACATCAGTCTAAAGTACCCACCATTGTGTCTTTTGTAAAAGTTCACTTTCGTTTATCCAAAATCTTGTCGAATAATCATTTCTTTTCTTTTTTTATTTAATCGTTAAACAAATGTCATTTTTTATTAGAAACAGATGATTATTGGCTGTTTATTATTTATTTTGTTTTTTTAACAGACCTTTCAGGTTTGTTTTATTCAAGTTAAGTATCTGTATACATACAAATATTTATTTAACTGATAAGTAAATTAAAAATATATATTATAAATATAATTTAATTATAAATATAAATTATTTCGTATTTATATATATTTATTTTATTATATATTATTATTATTATTTATTATTATTTATATATATTTGTTAGTTCATATTTATATATATTTAAATATATTTATTATATAAATGTAATATTATTATATAATTACATTATTTCTCATCAATTTTATATCTATTGAAAATATATATGTATTATTTAAAAAATATTAAAAGAAACAAGTGCAAAGTTGAAGATAAATAAAAAGACGAATAATATTTCGTAGTAAAAGATTAAAATATTCTCATAACATTTAATATTATTATTATATATGTAGGTTAAATTCGAAAAAAAATTTATAACAAAATAATTAACTGGGAGTAAGCTTATATATTATTTGTTGTAATATTGTGTAACATTAATATTATATAACGATGCCGACAGAGTTGCACGAATGAATTTGTACGAGATATGTCGGACTCGTATCACTTGCGCCAAGTAAAACAAGAGCTTTCGAACGAACTCTAAACGATTTTACCGACTGATATTCCAAATTTACCAAACGAGTTTTGACTTGCCTTACCAGATGGTAAATCACAAAACATGGAGGGTCGGATAAAGCACATTCTATTTTATCAACGTGGACAAAAGTGCAGTGAGTGAGCTTTCGACAAGGACGTAAAGCTTTCGGTGATAACAAAAACAGTGACTTACCGACGGAACATGAACTTCTTGTGCAGAACGAGCCACTTACCTATAAGAACAGAAAATTGTTCAGTTAAAATAATCGTTATGATAAAAGTTCCACCAGGTTGTCGCTTCTAATGTACATACTAAGAAATAAAAAATGTACTAAAAAAATGCGACTAATGATAATAATGAGAAATAGAAAGAGAGAAAAAGAAAAAGACAAAAAGAGATAGAGAAAAAGAGAGATAGAAAAAATGAGACACAAAAAAAAGACTAAAAACGAAGTTTTATTAAAAATGACTGAACTATCATCGGACCATGCTATGTAATTATTATTGTTCTCTTCCGTGCATTTGTGATTAATCATGCCAAGCATTTGCGACGAATAAAGAAAATAGAATGAACAATATAAAAAATAAAATAAAATAGAAAAACAAACACAAATTATATAAACAAAAATTCATATACCCATTGAAGACTCTAATCGTCGTCTTAATATTTTTTTTTATTTTCTAAATTTTCAGGCATTCGTTTAAAAACATGTAATCAATCCTAAACAAACAAATGAAAAAAAGAAATCTTAAAAAAACTACAATCCTTTCGCATAATAATTTCACGAATTTAAAACAAAAATAATTTCACGTATTTGCTACCGTGAATTAAAAGCAATTGGTGTTTTCTATCTACACTAAAATAATTCAAACAAAATTTCAATGGCATGGTTTAGTCTAAAATATGATCGTTCAACGACTAAAAATATATAAATATATATATATGCTAAAAAGCTTTTGAAATAGTCGTTTTTCTAAATGAAAGTGACATTAGTGTGATATAAAAAGAGAAACCTAAGACATTTCTCTTTCCTATTATATTCTAACTTGCGATATAAATTCGACAAAATGAAATGGCATTCTACTACGCGCTAGGAAAATAACGCACGCCTAAGGTGTGTGTGTGTGCCATTTTACAGATAATTCAAAATAATACTGCGAGAGTGTTGTGTGCTTGAAAAATAATACCTGCACAACTGCTGGCCCGCGATGTGCCTGTACAATAGAAAAAGACAAGAAAGAATATTATACAGATAGATAGAGTCAAAATAATTCAAAATTATTCACACAATTACATATGTTTTCCTATAGAGATGTGGGAGTGAGAAAAACAAAAAGAGAAAGAGAGAGAGAGAGAGAGAGAGTGAAGGATTGGACAATAAACAAGAAATGTGGCACAATTTGAATGAGCATGCAAAAATAAGTAGAAAAACCTGCGTGAGGTCAGACGTGAAAGAGGAATATGAACGTGACGAATAAACGATACGTGACGGTGACGTAAGATAATCAAATTTATGCATTTATTACAAACGTCAGTAGTCCCACACGTATATATATATGTGCTAATAATTATGAAAATTAACCAAATCAAAAAAATAGAAAATATATTGGATTGGCAAGTAAATAATTGCGGGGATTTTGTCGAGAGGTGACCTTTTAAAATCACCAATGACTTAGTTGCCAACCCAATAATAAATGTTTTATTTATTATATTAAAAATTAATTAATGATTTATTTTAAAACTTAAAAAAAGAAAATGTTATACAAAATAAATTACATAAAATCAACCTTTTTTCCATTTTTACAATTTAATCCATTGTCATATATATTAGCACACACGTATAACATATATATGTATATTATAATATTAAATAAAACAAAATATATAAAATAAATAGAATAAATATAAGAAGAGGATCGTAGGAAGTACCGTGTTAATATTAACTTAATTCTAAACTTACACAGATACATGTTATTCCATCCTTCTCTCGTACTTTCGACTTTCTTATTGTTAATGATGATTCTCCTTTATCTTTCCGCATATCTGGACGCTTAAATATCGCAAAATCGTGAAAAAATATCGTTTAGTGAAACTTTTTGCAGAATTCCAAATAATCCTATATATATAAAAATAGACGTATATATGTTTATGAGACATCTATCGATTTCGATTAACATGATCGATCTCTCATATTAAAGTTCAAACGCATACTATGACGACGATGACGACGTGTGGGTTGGGTGACAGTTCGATGAGAAAACTTATTTACATGTTATTTCCCTTTTACACCGTGTTATCATCGTAAAATTGGAATTTCTTTTTTTTTTCTTTCAGTAAATTTAAAAAAAAAAATAAAATAAAAAATAGAAAATGTAAGAAGATTCACAAATAGAGATAGAAATAAAAGTTAGAAAAATATGTAGGAAAATAAAACGAAGAAAAAAAGAAAAAATATAAGAAGTCTTTTTCCTGTGGTTCACGTGATTTTATAACATTTCCAAGGACCCAGAGAAGCAGAGTGAAAGAGACAGAGAAAGAGAGAGAGAGAGAGAGAGAGAGAGAGAGAGAGATAAGGGAGAAGGAAGACAACCTTTAAGGTTCTCACCGATCTTCAGAGAATTTCCACTCTATATTCTGCACACATACTCAAAGTAATTGGCAACGAACCTTGGTCTCCGGATACGTTTGTGTGTGTTCGATTCAAGAAGCACAGATAGAGAGAGAGAGAGAGAGAGAGAGAGAGAGAGAGAGAGAAGCGTCGTGAACACGTACACGTGTATATCATCTAATTGCAAGTGAAAGCTACATACCCGGTGTTTCATTTTACACGATATAATTTAATTCCAAAAAAAGGGGTCTTATAAATAAGTATTTTTATATATGTATTAAAAATTGACTGAATTTTTACGAAGAAAATGTAATTATTTATACCAGTTTATTACATAGAAAACAACATTGATAAAATACTAAATTCATAGGAATTTTTTTTTAGTATAGTATAGTTAGAAGTTTTAATTTAGTATAGTTACCAAAGTTATAGTTGCCAAAATACACAAATTTCTAGGAATTTTTTTGTTCAAATGTAAATCGGTGCTTATAAATCTAACAAATGTTGTAAAATATATTAATACGAATCCTAACACACACCTATATGTATATATATATATATATATGGTGTACTTATTCATTGTTATTTCATTGAATTATGGCACTTAGAAGTTTAACTATGCTTGCCAAAATACAACAAAGTCATAGTTACAGTTACACAATTGGAAATATTTGGCTGTATCGTTTACAATAAAATAGTTTGTATAGAACACTTTGTGTATAGACGGTGAACCAAAATTCATGATACTAAATAAAGTCTAAAATACTAACCAATACCAATGTGATATTAATTAATTGAAAATATTAACGTAAAAATCATATCTTTGTATTATTAATTAATGTATACACGTTATATTGCTAATTGATAATATTATACGTATGTGTATATCATATTTTGATAATAAGCATAGTACTTGAAACTGTTTTCTATACAAAAGCAATAGATATAGAAATAAACCCTAGTTAAATCACTAATTCCAATCACCAATTATATACACGTGTATCAGATTTCATTTCAATTTACATGAAAGCAAAGCACATTCCCCATAGAATTTCGTTATTCTTCATTTTCGTCTTATTCTGATTGTGAGTTATAGAATCTCCTTTGCTTCATTTGTATCCATAAATTTGAATTCACCCTGTACATATATATTTACATATATATATATATATATATATATATAGAGAGAGAGAGAGAGAAAGAGAGTGAGAGAGAGAAACACGAATCGAGATATTGCTATTGTGTATTACGTACATGCATGTAAATTTATTTGATGAGTATCATATACCTACTACTACTACTACAGAATGGTTATAAATTTGCGAAGAGCTTGCGAACAGGCTTTCGAAATAGAACATACAAATATGAATAATATGATGAAGTACTACTTCTATTTTCTCTCAAGCCAATAATAATTTCAATACTTATTAGTACACTTTACTATTCGCTAGAAGAAAAATATGATAATCGTTAAAAAAAAAAAAAAAACATGTTAAAATATTTACCTTTTGGGTACACACTCACACACATTTGAAAATTACTTTAAAATATTATAATAATTTCAATTAATATTAAATTTAATATTTAAATATTATAATAATTTAAATTAATATAATAAATATAACATTAAATATTATAATAATACAAATTACGCATTGCTTTGAAATAAACCAGAATGTACTAGTTAAATCTCATCTCAATTTCAATGACGTATCAGTACGTCATGCTCATGACAAATGCATGACGTACTAATACGTCAAATGTAGTCAAAGGGTTAAAGACGATGATAACGTCGTATATAATCTTCTGTTGCTATGAAGAATGTAAAAGTATGTTACAATGAATTTTTAATTCATATTGAAATATTTTATAATAATTTAAATTAGTATATAATATAATGTTTAAATATATTATAATTAATTAATTATAATAATATAAAAATATCGCATAGATTACTTTAAAATAAATCAGAATGAACGAAAATTAAATCTCATCTCAGTTTCAATGACGTATCAGAACGTCATGACAAATGCATGACGTATTGATACGTCAAATGTAGCCAAAGGGTTAAAGAAAACGTCGTTTATCATAAATTTCAAAATAAAAATAAATCAAAAACCGAAAGTTTACGACTAGTGGGAGTAGTGGAAACGAAAGAGTTGAATATTGAAAGACGTAGATGAAAAGAAAGTCACACACGTGTGAGCTTCAAAAGGAGGTTGAATTTTCTATAGAAATTCATTTCCTCACGTTGCTTTGTAAACGCGTAAATATCTTTCATTGATCGACGCACCATTGAGAAGTATTCTCCATAGGATTAAATGTGGTGATGAAAAGAATCCGATAAATATAAAATACTTTTGTCATAGCGTTCATCGTTATAGATGGATTCAACAACTTTCCTAAGAAATTTCAATTTCATCGATTTACTCACACCTTCTCGTCTCGAATTCATATTCTTTCATTTATATATATATATATATATATATATATATATATATATATATATATATTTATTACTAGTAGTATATATATTTATTTATTACTATAAGTATTTATATTTATGTGACAGTAGTATAAATAAAAATAATTTATTTTTATAATAATTTTTAAATTATATTTTATTATTATTAATATTTTCTTAATTTGTTTATTAAATTAATTTAATAATTTTTTAATTATATTTTATTATTATTAATATTTTATTAATCTATTTATTAAATTTAATTATTAAACTTGTAATACATTGATTTTATTACAATTTTTTCTTCGTATTACGATTATTGATATTGTAATATAAATTATAAGAATTAATTAATTTTTTTTTGTTTTAAATTTATTCATTTATAATCCATTTTTATAATTATTAACTCATATTAATTATGTTCTCTTTCTATCATGTTTACTTAATCGTTTTAGTTCTTTTAACAAGAATGTCATAACAAGCTGGACTTCTCCTTTATTTTTAATTGCTTTCGTGTTTAATAAGAAAAAACAAGACCATAGCAATTTCAAATAGTATGTGAAATATTTTGAAGAGTATTCAGACAAATGTGAATCCTGCAAAATCATAATATGAGATTTTCCATTAAATCCAAGTGAAATATAAAGGCAAAATTTTATAACTCTTTCTTATTGAAAACAATTGTATAATTATTAAAATAGAAAATTTCTATTCAAATAATAACAATAATAATAATAATAATAATATTCATTTTCCGTGAAAGCTATTTTTATAATACTTTTCTTTCTTTTCCTGTTACCACTTTCTACTCGGTAAAATGAAATTCTAGCATCTAAATAGAACAAAAAGAAAGAAAAGAAATAGAAAGAATAGATGGATAAAACGAACCTTTAAAAGAAAATACTAAGTAATTGCTATCGTCAATGTGAAATCCTTTTTTTCATTGTGCATTAGGATGTTCATCAATTTTTATTTTTGTTATTTTCTTCAACATTTCATCCAATTTCCCACGAACTTATTCATTTCGGTAGATAATAATCGACACAATTAATATTATAATATCGAATAATTCAATGAATTCTTTTAATTGCATTACCGATATATACAATAAAAGATAATAAAAAAAAAAAAAAAATCGGTAATAAATCGAAATTCTATTATTTGATCCTTCTGTTTTGACACTAATGGAATCAATGCACTTAACACCGTTCCATTGATTTTACGTGCCGCATACATCCGGGAATCACCATGGAAACCGACATTTCCCTAGGAAAATGTACTGTACATTTTATAAAGTTTCGAATAGTATACTCGAACGATACTAATGTTTATAAAAAATTCTATAAATATTAATTGTTTCAATAAACATACAAGTTTTATATAATATACATATAAATTATTCATTTGCATTTATTACATAAATGTATCACCTAAATCAAACCGTTCTATTAAAAAAAAAATAAAATGTTCCCTTTTTCATTTCAGCGAAAGTATTTTCTCGTTATTTTCCAAATATTCTTAAACAATTTATATCTAAAGAAAAAAGAAGAAAAAAAGCTAAGAAAATTTTCCTCGAAAATAGAATTCTTTCACCTTCGTACAACAATCCGTAAAGAAAAAAAAAAAAGCAATGAAATTAAATTGCATTTTACTTGAAGAATATAATAAGTATTCTTATATGAAACCAAGCGAGAGAGAGAGAGAGAAAAGAAAGTGGTGTTTCGTCGAAACAAAAGGAAAATTTAAGAAGAGAGAGAGAGAGAGAGAGAGAGAATAATATTGTCATTTCTTACCAACCAAAAAAAAAAAAAGAAGAAGATTCGTTTCACCGTTTTAAAATCTAATTATGCACCAAACTCATTCGTAAACGTGTTTCACCTTACTTCCTTGCTTTTCTTTTTTTCTTTCAAAATATATTAAGAACATTCTTTCATCAAGATAAGATAGATTAGTATCTTCTTTACAGGTTATTACGTAAAATAAAAAAAATAAAATAAAAATTACGTTAGAAATATAATATTATACTTAAAGTAACAACTCATGTGTAAATTAATGTAAAAGTTATAAACCCTTTGGAAATATTATTCTTAACAAGCGTATTAAAACAAAGTTTTAGCAAAGTGTCACTTCTCTCTATCCTTTTCACTATTGTTTCTACCAAAAACTCCATAAACTATTATTACGTAGAACTTTCTAATTATTTCTATTATCACGTTGGTAATTAAAAACTCAAAGAAAAAATTTTGTTCAAATCCATTCGTAATTATTATGAATGACATTTTGCAACGTTGTTAAATTTTTTTTCTACAAATTTTCAAATCTAATAAGAAGATTTACTTTTTCTCTTCGTACGAAGACCATTGAAAAAAAAAAATATATATTCATTTTAATTGTTAAAAAAAAAAAAAAACACGTCGAAATTCCTGTGATGTAAAGAGAACTAAATAATAAATTCTATGAGAAAATTGCGCTAAATGGAAGTTGGCTTTGTCATACGAATGGAAAGCTTTGTTGAAATCGGAATCAGGATTATCTATAGTTAAAAGGTCGACGTATATAAACGATATCTATACTTTTAAAAAATAAAAAGAGAAAGAATAAATGTTCCCTTTCTTTTCCTTGTTATTACTAACAAAAGTTACGTTACATTGAAATCGTAAATTACAATAAAATAAATTGCTATTACAAATTTTCTTTCATTCATTTTATTCTTAAAATTATTATTATTATTATTATTATTATTATTTATTATTATTATTATTATAATATTATATCAACGCGTTATCTTATCTGACATAATTATACAACATTTCACGCTTCTCCTATCTATCTCAGAATCACTTATCGTTTATTACACGTCACGATAATATAATTAACATCGTCGGCGTTAATAATATTAATGGTGGCCTATAGAGTATAAATAATATTAATTATCAATAATCAATGACCAGAAAATTAATTTTAACCGGTATCGTTAAATACACGAGAGAAAAAAAAATTATACGTTTTCAATATACTCTTATCTTCTTATAATTTAACTCTTTTAAAACAAAGTTCTTTGATAAAATATTATAATTATCAATGAAATTATTAATTAATCGTAATAATAAGGATAAAACTTTTCAATAATATCATGTGTATATATTTCTCATTTAATTAAATAATATATATTGTATTATTTCTTTATCCAATGAAGTTTGTTCAATTATTACGTTTGCGCTTGGTTTGTTAACAAAATTAATTAATAACCTAACAACAATGGAATTTTGATCATTAATTATATTGAAAAAGTTCCGTGGGAAAAATGTCTTATTAAGAAAAAAAAAAATAAAATAGAATAAAATAAAAAGGATCTTCAGTGAATCTTTGAAATTCAGGATAAAGTGGTGGGACTATCGCGTAACCTTTGACATTAGTTGCTCCACATAGCCGACCCAGATCCCCATGAATCTCGTTTCACGCCATTTCAAAAGAATAATATTGTTTAATTTCTTAAAAACGAATACAAATAACAAAAATATATATACATATACAATATAATAAAGAAATTCATTGGAGATACCTCGTGTTTGTTGCATGAAATAATAATTATTTATTCATTATTACTTTATAGAAGTATTCGGTCCTTTCATAAACAAACAAAAAAAACACAAAGGTAAAATAAACAAAATTTATCGAGTCATAAAAAACATATCCAAGCGTAAATATGTTGTGATAATAAAAAAAAATATAAAAAAAAAATAAAATCAAAAGCATTATTTCAAAGTCAACTAATGTACAAGCAACAAATTTCAACTTAAAAAAAAATATAAAAAAAAAAAATATATATATTTATATATATAAATAGTTGAATCGAAGAAAATCTTATTAAACTTTTTTTTAGATCTTCCACCGATTCTATAAGTTTCGCAATACTCCTTTTGATTAAACTTCAATGATACCCGATGATGGGGGTAGGTAGGGGGAGAAGAAAAACGATTCGTAGATTTGAAGAAATAGTTTTTAAAAAGTAAAGGCGAATTCCAAGGATAAAGAAAAATCTCTAGAGGGGGGGGGTTTGGTTTGTTGGTTGGTTGTTGAGCTGAAAATGCGATTGCGTTGGAAAGATGCAGGGATGTCTCTCCTTAGCAACAAGGTGGAAACCAAACTTCTCGTTCTGTTCTCAAATCGACCGAAAGGGTAGTTCGTTATCAGAGCGTAAGAGGTGAATCGAGTTTATCGAGCGATCATTCTTCTCTCTTTCTACTACACCTTAGATTTTCTCGAAAGCACGTCTGCCCTTTTTTTTCTCATCTTTCCTAAAATAAAACGGGTATGCGTAAGAAAAGTTTAATACCAATTTGTAAATCCCATGATGATACAATATCCTTGATTGACCCATCGGAAAAATTTCTTTGAACGTTATTATTCTACGCAGAAAAATATTATTCTATAAAAAAGAAAAGAAAAATATATTTTCTAATTTTAAGTTCCTTTTTTATTCATCCACCTCTCCCCCCCCCAGGTGTGCAATATTTGTATATTCCTTAAATATAATATTAATACCTTATATGAATATATATAATATATATATATATATTCATATAAGGATATAAATATATATATACCTTATATATAATATATATTGTAATAAAATATATAATATTATATTATTTTATAAATAATATATATTATATAGTCTAATATTAATGTATAATATTATATATACTATAATATTAATAACAATAATATATTATTATATTGTTATGTAATATTATTCTATGAAAAAACAAAACTCTCCCTTTTCTATTGATCTTAAACGTGTGAAATCTTTTTATATTTCTAAAATAATAATACAAATACCTTTATAACAAATTGATTCGATTATTGTTATGTAACAAGTTAAGCATGAACATTGTATTCCATATTTTCTACCTTATTACTCATTTTTCTTTTACATTCAACTAATTTTACTTTATTTCTTATTTTTTTATCTTCAAACTTATTCTCCATTGAGCTGTTATTACATGCTAAAGTACTTTGTTACTCTCTCTCTCTCCCTTTCTCTCTTTCTCTCTTTCTCTCTTTCATGAGCAATCTTTTTATATTCCTTACATACACCAACACTATCATACAACGATTTAAAACATCATCTTGTTTCCCATCATTCTGTGTTAACTTTCCTTAGCAATTTTCTTCTACAAACTATGTTTTCTTACGTCATATTGATTTTGTTCTACCTAAACCTTATCTTCAATTTTACCTGTAGAACCATGTTTAAAAATTCTAAGATAGGATATTGTTATCGAATAAAATCATGGGAAGTTTATCGTTACGATACATTATGCATGTGTGTGTAACGGGAATATTTCCAGTGAACACACCAACGTAACAGTTATATCACACCTAGAGAATATGTAACATAACAAATGTAATGTAAATTTTACATTCTTGTGATACAAATTGTTATGTAAATGGGACATCAAATTTGTAACGTAAATATGACATTAAAATGGCATACATGTTACTTACCAAGTGACATCACATTAGTAACCTTAGTGTGATGTTATATTTATATAACATAGTTACGTTAGCTTTACATTATAGATATGACGTCACTATTACATACCAAAGTTAACTTATAAACAACATAACCGATGTGACTTTGTTTTATCGTAACATTTACATCACAATGTAATGTTTCAGTTCTGTTCATATTGTTACAGAACACATATATAAAATAGTTATATTATATTTGCTTTGGAATTTTATGTCAAATTTATGTTAATAATGTAACTTCGAAATTATATAATGCATTGTGACTGCATTGTCTTATACTGCATTTTGCATAATGCATCAATATTTTAATAGGAATATTTTTTTACAGAATTAAATTCCTTCTAAGTATATATTTTCATTGCATTAAATAAATATGTCAAATGGTTAGTGTACCACCGGTGGTACACGTGACACGAAACGTGTTAATTATAATTTATATTATTAATTTATGTTATATTTTATTATTTAATAATATTTATTAATTATAATTATTAATATTTATTAATGATAAATGTATTAGTAATATAATATAAATAAATACAAGTTCGCATGGCTCAGTGAGGCAACGCACCATTCAGTAATGTCCATTCAGTAATCGTATGTTCCCGAGTTCAAATCACGCCCCTTCAAAAAAAAAAAATTTTATAAAGAAAAAAGAAAAAGAAAAATTTTAATTTTTTAAATTCGAATTATGATATGTCACATTGTTACGTAAGTGAGTGTGAAATTGTGAGTCACATGTGACCTGTATGTTATTTATGGTTTTACGTAACCTAAAGTTATTGGTTCTGTAAATGTGACGTCTCGGTTACATCGGTGTGTTCACTGGGATTTATATGTAATAAATAAAAATTAGGATTGTAATGTTCTAATTGTAGCAATTTTTTTGCATTCTAATGTAATTATTTTATCGCACCTGCACAGGTGATGATTTCGAAGATTAAATTGTGCTGTAATGTATGTAGAGCGTATTAGAATATCAAAATAATTGTTAAGTAATCAATGGAAGTGTCTATTGTTGTTTAAAAACACCGAGTATATGATAGGAGTACTATCTTCCTTAAAATTCACCTTCAGACTGACACGTTGTCATTTATCAAAATAATTTTATTAAATGTTGCTTATATGACTTTCTGAATATTGCGCATGTGCATAACGAAAATAATTCATCTAATTAATCAAATTTAAGATTATAACATTCTATTTTTTTATTTTTTTGCATTCTAATGTAATTATTTTATCGCACCTGCACAGGTGATGATTTCGAAGATTAAATTGTGCTGTAATGTATGTAGAGCGTAGTAGAATATTAAAATAATTGTTAAGTAATCAATGGAAGTGTCTATTGTTGTTTAAAAACACCGAGTATATGATAGGAGTACTATCTTCCTTAAAATTCACCTTCAGACTGACACGTTGTCATTTATCAAAGTAATTTTATTAAATGTTGTTTATATAACTTTCCGAATGTTGCGGATGTATACAACGGGATTATTAATTATAATAAATAGAATTAAAGATATTAACGTCCTGATTTTAACTTTAAAAGATAAAAACAATTTATTGCTCATCTTCATTTTGTTGTGTGTGTGTGTGTGTGTGTGTGTGTGTGTGTGTGTGTGTGTGAAAGGGATTAAAGAAATTATAATATTGCAGTGGTATATATCATAGTAGATCCATTATGTCCTTAAATTTTGCTGTTGTAATTTGTCTAATATTTTTTATACAGTGTTGTCAATACAATATTGTCCAACTTTCCTGATCTATCCCGACGTGATAATAAATTCAAAACTTTCAAATTTTTATTCTCATTCATCGATGTCTTATAGAAAATCTTAAACGATTCATTTCTGACAAAACGCATCCAACATATTTTTAACCAGTTTATTGATTCTCCGTTAGAATTTTGTAACCTTTTTAAAAATTGCATTTTTTTAAATAATTTTCTTCATACAAAATCTTCTTGTTTCATTATATAAATTTACAATAATATTATAATCATTTCCGGTACTTTGTGATAATATTATAATAATTAAATTAATATTGTAATTATAATTACAATAATTAACCACAAACAACCGGAAAATAATAATTGACAAATGGAGTTAGGCTCTTTTCTAAATAAACGGCTTATATAAATTTAGTAAAAAAATTTATTACAAAAAAAACAAAATAATACTAATATTCTTCTAATCTAATTTCGATTACTATTACGATAACGATATTACGCTTAATGCCCACACTAATTTAACATTACTTGCATAACATGTCTACAACTACAAATGGTAGTGTAGCACCACTAAAAATTTATTATTATATATTAAATACTATATCGAAATATTATTTAGAAAAGATAAGTTAAAATGTATCATTATCTGCAACGAATTTATCTTATTCGGGAGTCACCGGTGACTCCCGTGGCTTTACGAATAAATTTAGTAATGCAGGTCATCGTTGACCTCCTATAATATTCTAACACGTTAACCTTACACAACACATTTCATCTTCTTCCGTTCTCTTATTATCTATTATTATCTTTAGACACGTTCAATCTCGTTACGTCTATTATTCCGATAAATTTTCAAACTTCTTCTACGTTATATTATATTCGTGTATAAAAGGATAATGAGAAGTTTCTACATGAAATGATAAGCTTTGCAATGAATCTTCAAAGGGAAATTGAGAATTTGGCTTTCATTGACATGATTGTAACTTTTCCTACGGTAGCTAAAATCGATTTATCGATCCTTGTAGTAAATTATCATTTAAATTGGATAGTGCAATTGCTTTTCGAACTTACGGACAAATATCGTTTTCCAATTCGAAACTATCCTTATCGCAATAGCCTCATATTGTTTTCATAAACTATTTATCGAAAAAAAAAAAAGAAGCAAAATCAGAAAAAGATCACGTCGTAGGACAAGACTGAAATAATTAACAAATTATTTTTTTATTATTAAATAAAAAAACGTAATTTGTTCACGACAAAGTATAAATAAATAATGTCACGTCTTTTTTATACTTTCTTCTTTTTACAGGTACGAATAATTTCTCTATGAACCACCTTCTTTAATTTATTCAATACTATTAAAAAAAAATTGCATCTTTTTATGGTCTCTTTGTAATTAACAACACACGGTTTTTGTTTATCTGAATGGGTCACATATTTATTTCTTTTTGATAGAATAATTAAACAATTTCAATTTCATCTATACGCATTTATATATATTAATATAATATTATATAATTATATTATATCTTAATATATATAAATTACGTGTCACATTGTTTGTCCGCAATGGACTCCTAAACTACTGAACCGATTTTAATAAAATTTTACACACTGTGTGCAGTTTCATCCAACTTGAAAGATAGGATAGTTTATATCTTAATTTATAATCGCAATATTATTTTATTGCGAATTATTTGTTTATTAACAAAGAGTCATGATTATCTCTGTTTGTTCGATAAGATTCTAACAGATGGCGATATAAGATAATTCGTTGACTTAAAGACGTGTGTATCAGACTGATTGTGAGTCACAGCAACGGGTGGCGGGGTACCCCTAGTTATATATAAAATATAATATTATATAATTATATGTAATAATATATATTACACTAGAGGAGTGCCCCGACCACGCGTTGCTGTGGCTTTTTTGACGTGAAAACTTCTTTAGAATCAGATTGATACGTTCATTTAATATAATTTTAAACTGTTCAATGAAGTCTAATTATTATTCACTTAAACTTATTTTAATAAAAGTTAAAAAAGTTGAAACAAAAATTTAATTTATCGTAATGTCGTTGGAGGTACAATATATTTGGTTGTTCCTTCAGGAGTATACACAAACAAATTCGATTGTTTTCCAACCCTGGAACACGCTAAATATAAGTGGCCGTGAGAAAAGCACAGATTTTCTAAATCTTGACAACAGTGTCAATTGAGTAACTTCTTCAAACACTAATTAAATCCTAATTTAATATTTCAATTAGCACACGATTTTTTATAACACAATAATAACACGAAGAAAACAATAAGAGAAATATATTGAATATATCGAAAAGTATAATTTAAAAAAAATATCGACTAACTTCAACCTTTAAACTTTTAAAATCGATCCAGCCGTCTAGGAGGAGTTCGTGACATATAAAGAATTTAATTTTTTACGCACGTGTAAATTTAATAGAAAATTATATAAAATACTCACTTTAATTACGCACTAAATTTGCAAAATGTATATTTTTTTATGCATACTTCAAAACTCTTCAAACACTAATTAGATCTTAATGTAATATTTTAATTAGCACACGATTTACAAACTGCAATCGAATAACTACGATTATCGACTCGAATATTCTTTATAACTCGAATATCGACTAACTTTAACCTATAAACTTTACGATTTACAAACTGGAATCGAATAATTTCGATTATCGACTCGAATATTCTCTATAACTCAAATATCGACTAACTTCAACCTATAAACTTTTCGCATAACAATTTATAAATAAAAAATTAATTATGTAAACAACTTAAATTGGACTGAATTGTTAATCTAAACCATTCTCGAGCTCATCTGAAGACACACACAAAATTTCATTAAAATCGGTCCAGCCGTTTAGGAGGAGTTCAATGACAAAGACACGCACAGAAGAAATATATATATATATATATATCAACAACATAACAATATAATATATATATTATAATGTAACTTTAAATCATATCTTATTATTTATTACATTTATCTAATATAATTTTCTATATATTATTTTTTAATGATAAATTCAACTATTTCAAATAAATAACCATTATGCAATAATATTGTTTATTTGCTATTTAATTTTTATTGTGTAAAAAAAAATAACTATAACTTACTATAAGTGTTTAGTAACGTTTGGTATATACAGTCAACAGAATTCACACTAACGAAAAAATAACTCGTCCGCACTGATTTCAATCAACTAGTCTATATGAAGAGTTTCGGACAAAAAAAAGTATTTAAAGCTCAAAGCATTCAAAAAGAGAAAAAATGTATATCTTGTTCGAGAAATCATTCGCAGTTATAAAGAGGAAAATGTGCTATCGATCGTAACCGTCTAACTAAAATACTATTGGATATAATATTCTAAAAAAGGAAAAAAACAATATAATTGAACCACCCTAGAAAATAAAAATACGATGAAGAAAGCATCTTGAGATAATTACTAGGAAAGAAAGAACTAAAGAAATGAAAAAAATGATTAAAAAAAAAAAGTATTGGAAACTGTCACTAACAGACACACCTGTTCGAGATTCAACAAGATTTAAAAACACAAGTCTTTCAAGTTAATTCCAAATGAGTTTTAGTTACTTGATAACCAATAATACTTACGTAGTAAAATGAGATAATTCAATGTTTTCACGAGATAAAATGGTGTGACTATTATTCACTGGAGAAGGGTCGAATATTTAAGTAGCTGTAGTTTGAAAAGCTTGAAAGCCTCGAGATCTCTCTTGATCGAGTGACGTAGGCCTAGCAACAGGTGGGCCGTCGGAGTTGCTTCAGTAACACTGCTATGCAGCTTTAGGCCGTGCAGCTTTAGGCTCGTGTAAAAACGACCTTTCCTATGACATCCGATCTATTGTTTTTTTTTTCTTTCTTTTTCTTCTTTTCTTATAATACTTTCGTAAAAAGCGTGTTACATACAGCACTTCAAAGAAATAAAAATAAAAATAGAAACGCGAATTATTCTACATCGAATGATATAATATTCTTTATGAAGCTTATTTATGATCTGACAAAATTGTTATGGCTTGTTATATTTCACTAGTTTAAATTTATTATTCGATACGATACGATATGAATACGAGCTTTAAAACGAGAAGAAATAAAAAGTTAAAAGGTTACGAAAAGAAAATTTGTATTTAAATCGTCTATCCTATTTCACGATTTTTCAAACGGTCACGGAAGTTATTTTGCGATGATAAGAACTGGAATAAAAAAAAAAAAAAAAAAAACTAAAAAGAAATGGTACTTGGGTAGGAAAAAAAATAAAAGAAAAAAAAAACTTCGCCCGAGAGAATCATCACCGTTGTAGAATACGTGGTGGTACATGAATAATTCATCGAACTTCAACTGGAATATATATGATATATATATATATATATATATATATATATATATGAAAAGACAGGATTATTTGCCGCTAAGGTGTGTGATGTATAGGCTTGCGATAGGAAAGACTTCAACGTGGTCTAATAAAGCATCGCTTTCAAAGATATCCCATAACCACCTACACATACCGAATGTCCTGGAAAAATTCATTCGCCGACTTTTTTCTTCACGACTTTTCTACCATAAAACTCGACAAGCAATTGCTGACATAGAAGACGAATTAATTCTCCAATTTTCAGTCTCTCTTTCTTTTAATTTCTTTTTGATTGCTTTTATTCCAAAGACAAGCTCGAATTCGAATTCGTTTTTAAACGTTTCCAACATTTCCCTTGGCAAAAAAGCTTTTATGCCTAAAAGCTCTTGGATGAACTTAAAATACAAAACTTACATTTACTCCCATAGCAATAAAATACTCAGAGCTCGAACAGTTCTAAGAAAAAAAAAGAAGAAAAAATGTTGTTGGGAGAGGCTTTAAGGTATTTCAACGATGAAAACTGCAATTTCAAAGAAAGCCAACTTTCCTGTCTCCAAGAAAAATGCCATCAGGAAAAAGAAATACTTTTATCTACGTTGGAGAATAAAAAATGCATTCTTTTATACGACTCTAGGTTTCGAGATTATATTTTTCAAGAAGAATTTTGTGCATTTGAAGATAACTAAAAGAAGTATATAAATATAGAACACATTTTAGTGGAAAATATTTCATTATTTTCATTGCACTTTATATCAATGTATCTCATATCTGCATTTGCATGCATGCGCATAACGGTATCGCATAATCATAAGCCAAGCCACAATAATTTTTTCTTCTCACTAATGAAATTAATTAACACGATGGGAAAAGAGAGAAGGTCATTTTCTGAGTAAAAAATAAAAAAAAAAAAAAAACGAACGCTTTGCTAACGTGTCATTTCAGTTTTTCTCATTCGTTTTGTTTTCTCATTAAAAACGTAGTCCCACGGTTTTCTCTTATTTTCTGCGAATAGAACTGATGATATAACATAATTATACGTATAAACAATTCTATTTCTAGGGTGTATTAGACCAATGGTTTGTAATTTATGATCAATTTTTTAAATGACTGCTGATTGCATGTAAAGATATATTCTTAAAATAATAAATAATTGTTCTTTCATTTAAATTATATAAACAATTCTATTCTTGGATTGATTAGTATTTAAATTGGTATCTGCAATATATGGTAAAATTTTAAAATTATTGAAGATAAGTAAAATGAGACAAATTAAAAATCGCATTGTTTTTTCTTATTTTAAATTAAATTATAATTATTATTTTATAATATATTTAAATAAATATATATCTGATAATATTACAATTTAAAAATAAAAATAGGGAAATTTTTGACAGGATAGTTTAGAAATATATTTCTGACATTAAATATAATAATATAAAATATAAATAATTGTATTTTTGGAATAATTAGAATGCAATCTATGGTAAAATGTTTAAATAATCAAAGGTAAGTAAAATGATACTATCTTTAAAAATAGTATTGTTTTTTCCTATTTTAAATCAAATTAAAAAATTAATATTTTATAATATATCTATATTATTATATATTTTAATATATAATATTTTTAAATATATTTATATTAGTATATATTTTAATATATAATGTTTCATAATATATTTATATTATTATATATTTTAATATACACACACCCACAATATTTTATAATATATTTATATTATTGCATATATTAATAATAATAATTCAAATAATATATTTTTATTAATATATTTAGTTAATAATATTATAATTTAAATAAAAATAAAAATATAATACAAAAATTGTTAACACGATAATTTAGAAATATATTTCTTACCTTAAATACAAAAATATAAAAAAAATATTTGGAATAAACGAAAAAATTCAAAAAAAAAAGGAAATAAAGAGAAGAAAACTAAATGTAATTTTTTGACGAAAAATTAAGTAGATTCTGCAATCGTGGAGAATGAAGGAAACTTCATAAGCATCGTGCTAAGGTTATCGTTTACTGCTCCATTAGCCATTAACACTGTTACAAATCGGCGTCCTCTCGGCGCCATTTTTGGCACGAGGAACATGAACAGAAAACCCGACGATTCATCGCGACAAAGAGAATATGACAACGAGCCGATTGTCGCCCCATGAACCATCAACCGTTTAAATTGATCCAACCCACGCCAAAAAAAAAAAAATAAAAAGAAGAAAAAATACTATGTCACACTTTATTAACGACAAGTCGATTCATTCGTTTTACGAATAAAGCATTTGCGAGATTATTCAAAAAAAAAAAAAGAAAAAAAAAGAAAAGAAAAGAAAAATTGCCAAGAAATTCTCGAACGTTTAATGTTCTTTATTGTTTCCTCGTATAGGTAAAAATAAAAAGAACAAAACTACAAATGCAAAAAGAACAAAATAAAATAATAATTTTCCTTTTAGAACTTCTTACAAATCGTTCGAATAAAAAAAAGTTTCTTTGGTCAAGGATAAAACATACATGCACACACACACGCAGACTTTGCTAACGGATGAATTGAATTTAATCAATTTGACTTTGTCTATTTCTTTCTATCCTCCATAATCTTCCCACGCAATGTAATTCCCATTTAATCCACTTGAAGTTATTATACGAGAGAGTACGAACAGGCACCTATATATGTAAAACGATAAATCAAACGTAACTTGTTGCTCTTATATTAGTTTTCTTTTCTACCCATTAAATTCTAGGATACCTATACTTTGTGATACACCTACGCACGAATCGTATACATAATAAAATACCTGCATTTGTCGAGATAACATCTTACACGTTTGTAAATTTATCCAAGATCATCATTTCTTATCCTAAGGGTGACATTAAATCCTTAACGAAGGTTTCTTACAACTTCCACTAGTTTTTCACTCGACCTATCGAACGATCTCGTTTCGTATTTCTCATATCTCATATTTATTCGATAGATCGATATAAAGGAATTTTTACTTCATACGATATTCTTGTCAGAGATTTTTTGTTCTATTTATAAATCGAAACAAATGTTAGCGAATTTGTTATGGTATCTACGTTGAATGAAATTCTAATTTCTCTACATTTCAGTTTGACTTTATTTCGAACACGAGAGAAGAAAAGAGCTTTTGTAAGTTAACTATAATGAAATGCAAGGGATCGTGTAACTCAAGGTGCAAATTAATTTACGGAGAGTGGTTTGCTTCTATTCGAGAATCCTCACCCATCTATACTATCTCTTTTTTTTCTCTCTTTCTCTCACACACTACTTTTATTTTCAGTCTTTCTTCACTTAATTAATCATCCCGTGATCCATCCACGAGATCGTATTTTCTCGGCTTAAAATGACATTTAATACGATTGGACTATAATTCCACGAAGTTCGAATAGTCGAACGGATTCCATGGTACAGAGGAATGCTTTTGATAACTCACTAATACATGTTGGGTCTCTACCATCGACATAATCACACGATTAGGAATCGATTGAACTATTTAACGAATATCCAAATAATTCTTTGTTTATTAATATTTTTTTCATCGATTGAAGAATAATTACGATAAATCGATCATAAGAATCTACAGATTAAAAAAATTCTATAAAAAAAAAGTATATAAAAACTGAATTAATTTAATTCGTAATCGTAAACACTCTAAGTTAACTCTCTGCGGCACAGAATTTGAGATAATACAATAACCCTATGTTGCATAGAAATTTTATTACGTTTTAAATGAAACATAATTGATATATTTTTAATGTAAAAACATTAAAAAAAAAGAGTAATAATTTAATTACATTTGTTACATTTGTTGAAAATGTTACTACCAATTGCTTTGCATAAATAAGACGAAATATAAATTTATGAGAATGCAACTATTGCAATATTTCAGGGTGGGACTAAAAATGTCCCACCGTGCATTACGGTGTATCAAAAAATTGGGACACTTTTAATACCACCATGCCCCAAAAAGTTAAATTATAATTCATCATTTTGTCTATCAAGTTCTCGTAAAGTTAATATCTTAACAACGTTCTACGAAAAAAAAACTACTTTACTTCCGGTTAATTAAACTCTCGAAACGAGTTACTTTTTTTTTTCTAGTTTCTATCTGTGACATTAAAATTCTCTACGGTAAGTTTTATCTTTCTCGAATCCTAAGCAAGAAAATAAAAAGAAATAGAACGATTCTTGATACTTAATTTGAAATTTTTGCTATTAAAAAAAAAGAAAAAAGAAAAAAAAAGTAGTTGTCGAAATTCGATCAACTCGTTAAAAAGATATCAAATTTTACGAACTTTTGAAAATGATTTACGTTTATGATTTATGTTTTATTTTTTTTTTTTTTTTAGCATATTTTTTGAGAATTTTACACGTATACATATCTACTCTCAATTTTTCGTGACGTTTTTATTTTCTTATGATAAAGAAAAAAGTGAGAAGAATATTAAAAAAAAAAAGAAAAAGAAATAGGAAAAAAGTAAGGTAGGAGAAAAAAAGTAAAGCAATCAGTTGTTCTTATCCCTTGTTCTTTCCTTTCTCATTCTTTCTACCTTTTCCGTAACTTCAATTCCTTCCGACGATATATATATATACATGAATGAGTCTTAAAGTTACGTTCGGAAAGGAATCGTTCTTTATTGCTTTCTAAAGTCGTACGTGTGAGCAAAATAAAAATAGAAATAAAAATAAAATGCTATCATGGTCGAATCGAAAACGAATTCGAATACCAAAAAACTTAAATGATGAAGAGAAAAGTTATAAAGTTTACTATATATGTTACCGTTAAAACGTGAAATTCATAAATTAATGAAATAACTAGGTAAATTATCAAATAATCGTACAAAAAAAAATATATTAAAATATGTAATAAGACAACGTTAAATAATTTAACAAGGTTAACACATTCGCGACAATTGACGTAAATTCACGTCTTTTCAAGTTCTATTCCTGGTTGCCGTTGACGTGATTCACGTCATTTTACATTTTAAAAATTAAATATAAAAATATACATAAATATATAAATTAAAAAATTTCTATTATTTTATAACTATTATTATTTTTTATTCTTATTTTTTATTACTATTTTATTATTACTTTATTAGTATTTTATATATATATATATAAAATTTATGCTTACATATTTATATAAATTTTATATATTAAATTTATATTTAATTATTTAAATATAATATTTTTAAGTAATATATATTATATATTATTATATTATATTTCAATATATATAATAATAAATATAATATTTAAATATATAATATTCAAATAATTATGTTTTATAATATATTATTATATTTTTATTATTTAAATATAAATTTAAATAATTTCAACTTATATTTATATATTTATATATACAGAATATATGCAAAAATCACTGTTTTTTCTAATTATCACACTAACCAGAAATTACAAATTTTTCTTTTTACTCGACTTTTCCAAATTACCTGTAATACAATGCTAAATAAATTCAGCACAACATTAACAAGTGATCTATTGTTTACCTATAAAGCAAGTATACAAATTATAAGAATCTTTTTATTCTAAATAACACATAATTGCAACATTGACATTTCAAAACAAATTTTATCATCTTTTATTCTTACTTTAATTATACAAGTTTGCAGCAACCAGTTTCAGAATTTCATTATTTCGGCTTGTACTTAGTATTAGAAACGGAAAAAATATGCCGGCTGCGAATGTGTTAATATATGAATTTAACAAAAAAAACAAATAAAAAAATTTTCGAAATATTGCATAACAAGAAAATATAAATTATCATCAATTGTTTAAAATTAATAACAGGAGTGACTTATTGCATATAAATACATATGTGTATGTGTATTTACGTTTATGGAATATATATAAGTTTTTACGGTAAAACATTTCACTTTTTTTTTTTTTTTTTTAAATAATTTTATGGTTAAAGTTCTCATAGAATCGTGTTACGTTAAAATCCTGAAAAGTTTTGTCCTATCGATCGACCCTGAACGAAACCCCCACAAGTCCCGCACGATATTTTATATTAATAATTAATATTAAACGTCGATGGACGTTAAGAACGACGTCACGATCGTACCTCAACTCTCAGCCATGCTTTTACTTCGATTTCTCCTTCTCCTCCTCCTCCTCCTCCTCCTCCTCCACCTCCTCTTTCTTCTTCTTCTCTTCTCTTATCATGGATAAGGTTAACCGTAAATAAAATTACTCTCCCTATTGCCGCAAAAAAGAAAAAGAATTCATAGCTCAAGACACGACCTGGCATCTTCTCGTTCAATTTAAAAAAAATCTTTTCGAAAGATTTTTACTCGAGAGATAAGACAAAAAAATTTGATCGCATTTGACGTTAATTATTTTTTATTTAAAAAAAAAATGAATTATTACCTGTTCGTTCTATCGTTCGTAAGAAAATTCAAACAAATTTGACACCGACACTTTTTATTCTCACCAAATAATTGAAATAATTCTAAATTAATTTTTTAAACAATAATCAATTAGATCGAAAACAATGTAATCGCGACAGTCGATTTCTCTCATTTTTTTTTTGTCGAAATTCGATTTCGATTAAGAGAATTATAAGTCTTCGAAACGACAAGAAAAAAAACTCGACGGGGACACGAGTTCGTAATCGATTTGTTCGTTAGACGTTTTCAAACGATCCTACTACGTGAAAAGTAACGAGAAATCATTGTTGTTCGTAGAATCGTACACTATCATTACCGTGGTAACTCGGTCTGCGCAATGAAAGGTCATGCTGTGATTGGTGGATGTATTAAACCGCGCGAGATTCGTTTATTAAAATATGACGTTGAGGGGGCTATTCCGAATATATACGCGTGAACGATCGCAATAATTTGACGAACGTACATACGTGCGAAACCCATTTCCACGTGATTGACCATATTCCATGGGCCATTACATCTATCATCTCATCATCGATATAATCATTATCACCCAAATGACGTCTATAACAGTCCAATTTTTATCGATGCCATTGTAAGCGAGACATTTATAGTTTTTTTTTGTAGTTAAAAAATACAATTTGATAAATCTATATAATAACTATAATCATTATTATTATTATTATTATTATTATTATTATTATTACTTCTTATAAAAAGAATTTTTAACTTCTACAATAATAACAAGAAATTACTTTAAATATCTTTTTATTTTATATTTTATTATGTTTTATTTTATTACATTTTTTTAAAAATCGTATACTTCATACTGTGAAAAATAAATCGATCGTTGCATGAAAAAAATTCAACTTCTCTATCATCTCATCATCGATATAATCAGTATTACCCAAATGACGTCTATAATAGTCGAATTTTTATCGATGGCATCGTAAACGAAACATTTATGGTATTTTTTTTTTTGGTAAAAAATACAATTTCATAAATATATAATAACTATAACCATTAATATTATTATTACTTCTTATAAAAACAAATTTGTAACTTCTTCTACAATAAAAACAAGAAAATATTTTTAATATCATTTTAATTTATATTTTATTACTTTTTTTTTTAGAACATTTTTTTTTAAATCGTATACGTCAAAGTTTTAAAAATAAATTGATCGTTGCACGAAAAGAATTAAACTATTTTAATTTAACTTTTGTTTACTCAATTATGCATTAATTTACATTATTTTTTACAAAACAAAATTCTACAAAATAAATATTACTTTATTTAAAATCACAACGTTACATTATAATCATACTTTACAACTTTGTTTTTCTTCTGTTCAAATATGAGAAAATAATTTTTCTAATGCAAACATTGTAAATTCCCGTAACAAAGGAACACATTATTTACTAGCAAATCCTACAATCGTATCATTAAAGATATTTTATATCATAATGCTGGAAGTTATAGTTTGATATTTAAGATCCCCTAAGTGCAACTACATGTTCAACCATCTATGAAAAACGAAAATAAAATCTTAAAACAGACTCGTACTATATTATTATTTGTTTTTTTTTCCTTTTTTATTTTTACATTTTATCTTTTCCTATACTTTTTCCTATATTTCTTATTTTCAATAGAACTCTTCTAAGAAATTTCTTTAATAACCGAGATCAAACAAATGCTAGGTAGATATTTAATTTGATAAAAAGAGATAGAAAATATTTCTAAGATCGTAGTATTTTTTCTCAGAGATGCATTTTCAACAAAATTCTTCTTGTTTATTTTTTTTTTTGTTTACTCCACCTTTTTATGGTAATCTACTATTCTACCACCATCCCCATTTTCGTTGCTTGTAAAATATCGTGCACGATCTAACACAACTTTCGTGCTGTTGTGGTTTTCATCGAAGTAATCGATACGAAGAAAATAAATCGACATTTTTCGTGAAAACATATCGAAAGATTCAAAATCGTTCTACGATATTTTCTCTCTATTTTATCTCTTTCTAGTTTTCTAGTGAAAATCCTAGGGAGTTTCTCAGTAAATTTGCACAACTTATGCAAATAATAAAAGACTGGGATATTAAGAGAGATTTAAAAGTCCCCTTCGTACTACTAAACTTTAAGAAAGATGAAACCTAGTACGTACCGTTGAAATATCGAAAATTATTCCCAGAAGCAAGAAAAAGGTTGCTTGCTTTTACATAGATATTATTATTCTATCATCTATCAAAAACTTTGTAGAACTTTTGGAAAAACTTTTTGTCAATAACAGCTGTGAAGGTTTAGTTTAACAGTTTCGATTTGTAGTCAATGTGTTAATGTACCAAATGTTACCATCGAATTTACTTCGATTACGTAGTAACCGTCTCTATGCTTATCGAATCGAATAATACACCTACATATATTCGAAGAAACTTATCTCCTCTTTTTCTTCTTCTTCTTCTTCTTCTTATTTTTCTTTTTCTTATTCAAACAATATTGATATCCGAAGATCGGAGTAAAACTTATGCGTATCGACGGATATTGCATGAAAGAAATGAAAAAGAAATAAAAAAAAATAAAAAATAGAAACAATAATCTACGATTTCATTTAACCCTTTGAGTGCTACGGACGCGTATATGCGTTTGGTAAAAATTACTAACTTTATCGTTCGAAGCATACCTACCTATACGTGTTTGTTAATATTTATGTAAAGTAATTTAATATTTATATTAATTAATTAAATTATATTCAACGACAAAAACTTTCATTATTAAATATAATTTGTTATTAAAATCCGGATAATAATAAATTATTCTGTTCTTACTAAACATTTTAGGTAAAAGTATTCAGCTCTCAAAGGATTAAATAGAAACAAATTTTTCTTAAAGCAAAATCGTTCAGAGAATCGAATCTAAATTTATCTCAATGTTAATCCTACAATTCTCATTTGCGTTTTACGAAAGGATAATGCAGGTGTTTATTTCAATTATATTTCGTGGTTGTTTCGCGGTAAGACTAATCTTGCATGTTTTACAATTAATTCATGGTATATCCCCATTGGAAATTTCATGTAATTATAGGAAATTACATTAAAAAGAAAAACACAGGTAATTCGATGAGCTAGTTGATAATCTATCTTAGATCAAATTAACTCGAAATACTTCGTTCGTTTCTTTCATTTCACTTAGTTTGTTTTATTTTTCATTTTTTTGTAAAGATTTCACGATAAACCTGTTTCGATCTTTTTCACTGTATCATTAAAATCTTCTACCATGCTATTCCTCCCTTAACAATACGAATTTTTTCCAATCGAACGTGTTTTTCTCGAATTCAATTTCTTTGTTAAAAAGAAAGAAAAATTGAAAATAAGGAAAATGTTGAAAACGGTCTCTCTCTCTCTCTCTCTGTGCTGCTTATTTTTAAAATTGTTATTCCTTATCGATACTCAACGAACCATATTTGTTCCCGTAGTTTTTATTATTTTATAGAAGCATCGATTTTTCACTATCCTCTTTTATATTCTCTTTTTTCTGGAGTGGCCATTCTGCAGATTCGAATATTTTTTAAATACTTTTATGCACATATATATATATGTAGGGTATGGTTACTCAAATTGTACTATTGTCTAAATTGCATCTTAGTAATTTTATTAAGATTAATTAAATCAATGTTAAAAGAAGTTATAACAAAAAAAAAATAATATAATTCTTATTTATAAAAATAAATAAATTTACAATTAAATTACACATTTTGCATGCTTATTTTCTTATGTCATACAATTTGAGCAATCTTATCTTAACACATTCGCGACCGCTGACGTAAATTCACGTCTTTTCAAGTTCTATTCCTGGTTACAGCTGACGTGATTATCGTCATTTAAAATTTTAAAAATTTAATAAGAATAAATTTATATATATATATTATATGTAAATTATAATATAATAATAGTACAATATAAATATTTTATTACATTATATTATATTATATATATAATAAAATTTATATTTATATATAATATTTATATAAATTTTTATAATTATTAAATTTATATTTAATTATTTTAATATAATATTTAAATAATTATATTTTATTATATTATTATATAATTTAATTTATTATTTTTGCCAGTACTTCGTATTTAAAAAGGAAAAAATATGCCTGCCGCCAATATGTTAAAATAATCAATTTACATAAATCACGAATATCTTTTCTCATTTTTCTATTATAATAAATCATTTTGTTCTATTCTTAACAATATCAAGTTTTATTCTAAATTGTCACCACTTTCTAAATAAATATAACATATACTCTTTCTATCTATCTTTAACGTTAAAAGAACAAACAACACGTTATAACCTTAAGCAAATTCTTGTACTTATAAAAATACACAAACCAAAAAAAGAATTTAATATCCTCTGTTTTTTCCTTAGCTCGTTTAAAAAGAAGTCATCTTAAAAAGAAACAATTAATAATTCACGCGTAAATAAGAACTAAGACTACAGAAAGAGAATACTCGAAGTAATGTTTTTCTTTTCGTAAAAATGTTTATAGAGATATATCATGCTAGAAAAATAATAAAAAAAAAGAAAAAAATACAGAGAGAGAAAAAACAAAACGGATAAGGAAAATAGAAAATGCAAGCTTCGAAAAGTTGAATCTCGAGACGAGAATGCATGGTTTTCTAAGCTTTACGTGTATCCTAGCGAATAAGGTGCTTCAAGTATTGCCAAAGGCAAGGAAAATATTGCGTGCTGGTGTATGTGTACTTATATGTATATATATATTTATGTGAAAAAGAAATGGAGAAAGACAAAACTACTACACAACAACCACGAATGACTTGGCTTGGGTTGCTTGTAAGCAACCCTTACTAGAAACTAGAAACTAGGAAATGGAAGCTCTAGTCAGAGATGGGAGTGGCACAACACAACAGACCTTGTCAGCCAGGGCTATTGCGATAGAACAGGCGAACCACCTTTACTGCAATACTACTGGCTATTGGTGTTTCCAACCTCGAACGAAACATGCAAATTTCTTTCCTGTTAAAAAAAAGAAAAGAAAAGAAAAGAAAAGAAAAAAAAAAGAAACTCAGAATCAATATCGATTTTGACGAGTATTTTAAATATGTCTAACGACCAAACGTTTAGGTTTGTTGAAGATAAAACAAAATTTTCAATAACATTTTTTTTCGAATATGAAATTGAATGGATATGGATGATAAGCACAATATGAACGTAACAATGAATAAACAATTTACGGAAATAATTAAACAGTATATTATTAATTAATGCTATTACTTTTTTATAGTAAATATATTGCGACTACTGTTGTTTCCTTATATAGAACACGTTATAATAGTAAAATACAGAAATTTGCCACATTTGGCAATTACATTTGCATTAATTGAACGTTATACGTTATATTTGTTGTCTTTAACGCCACGCCATTTTAATTCCGTTTCGTAATTGCTTTTTTATTTATTTTTTTTTTATTTTCTAATGCTATAGGTATGTTGTCGGATATAAAGTTCGAGAAAAAAAAAAAGAAAAATCTTATTAACATTTGTATCTAATACATATTACATATATACTTTTTTTTTGTATGAATTAATTGAAAATTATCTTGAGAAAAAAATTAAACAATAAAAAAAAGTGTGTTATGTTTTAATGAAAAAACATTTTTGTACAACGAGAATTTTTCTTATAACTCAAATTTATATACACAGCGTAATATTAAAATCTACTTTAACTTTCTTTCAACTTATTTTCAATAATTTTATTATCAAATCTTTTCATATACTGTCTACCTTATTTGTGAATAATTGTAAAACAATAGCAAGAAAAATATGTGTGTGTGATGGAAAGAAAAAATATAAATTTAAATATAGATTTAACATAAATTAATTATCAACACATATAAACGTAAATAATATATATTTGAGGTTTAATTTAAAAACAATAACAAAAAAAATAACTAAAGTTATGTTTGATAGTATGATGTATGATCAGCAACACGTATGAACGTAAATAATATTTAAGATTTCATTTAAAAACAATAACAACAACAACAAATAACCAAAGTTATGTTTAATAGTAAATTATTTAGGAATAAAAATTCTAAAAATTACTGTGTCTAATGGATGTAAAATTTGAAAGTATTTCTAAATACAATTTCTAATACAAGAAATATTCGTAATTATTACATTTTTAGATCTAAGATTCTAGCTATCGTTGTTAACTTCGTTACAAAATCGATTCATATAATCGTACCGATATAATAAAGGGAACTTCGAAAACTTTTGATATGCAATTTGCTTGCAAAGAAAAAGAGCTAGAAAAAGAGAGAGAAAGTAAATAAGTATATATATATATATATATATAGATTTTGATGTGCACAAGCCTTTGACGTTACATCTCGAAGGAACAAGAATTTGTGAGGAAAGTCGCTTTCGATTGAAGAATATCAAAGAACTTCACGATAAACTCAATTTCGTGCACGGATCGTTTCTTATTTCGACGAAGGAAGAAAAAAAGAGAAATAGAAATCGAGAAAAATAGAGATAGATATAAAAGTAGAGAAGTTGAAAAATCAATTGATACCGTGAGGAAATATGAAACGTTCGACCTTTTGAGAAATATTTCAAATTCAATACCTTTCCAATAAAATAATAATAATAATAATAATAATGATAATAATAAATAACGAAAATAAAAAGTATTATAATTAACAATATTAATAATAAAACTTTACAAAAAAATATTATTATGAATAATTTAATTATAACATATATATGATTTCATTATTAATAATACTATTTATAAAAATTTAAATAATTATGAATAAGAATAATAATAATAATATTAAATGATGATTATTATTATAGTTCATAATTGAATTGTCAATTTTATCAATTAATGGGAGATAATTAATCGTTAAATTTGAAACCAATGACGTCAAATCGTAGTAGACGTAATCGCGTCAACCATAATGAAATTATGCGCGAACTTGTATTTAATAATGGCTAAGCCAGTAATTACATCGAACCTTGGTATAAGCCTGAAAACAGAGTAAAGTCACGTATGCGGATCCTCGAATATTATTATTCAAGAGGGAGTCATCTTGTTCGTCTCGATTACAATCTCGAACGACTAATATATATAGCTAGAAACGAAATAGAACAATTTAATTCTATTTATTATAAGACTTTTAATCCGTTGGGAGACTCTCCTTCAACTATTGATTATATATACATCGCTTCTTCTACTTGATTTTGAACACACAACGTCAGCTAATTAGGGAATGAAGGAGAGCTTTTACGATTCTAACATAAGATATATATATATATATATATCTAACTAATAAAACGTATTTTAAATCTAGCTTGTTCCAAATTCGTTATACAGGGTGTCTCTGTAGTAAATAAAAACAAAAGATAAAATCAATATTGTTTTATAAATGAAATGACAATATTTGTTGTTTTTCATTTCATTTGATATGAATCTTTAATTACAGTGTTGTTTAAAAAATTATAAACAATCACTCTAAATACTTGTGTAAAAATAATATATATAGTTTTTACAGTTTATTATAAAATGTCTTTTCGATCACCCTGTATAAACTCGTATATGTGGTACTCACGTATCACAAGTTTACAGCACGCTAATTTTTCAAATTGAAAAATGTTGGAATTTGTGTTTTTCCTCTTACATATGTTCCAAGCAAATACAATTTTCCGATCAAGATATAATTCGATCCTCGTGTTAAATTCGTTTGTATTGACAACAAAAAATCGGATTTCAGTTCTACACGAATCGATTTTATTAAACCAATCTAAAACTCAATCCTCGATATCAAGTCCAATAAAACGCGAGAACTAACTATATATATAATTAACTAGACAAATACTTTACTCTTCGACAAATTTACTTTTTTTCTGTTTCATTTTATTTTTTATCTTTTTAAATGAAGTAATACGGAAAGTTAAACAAAAAGTTTTATCGTATATATATATATATGTATCTTCTTTTTTCTTTTATACTTGTTTTTATTAAATATATCATATTATAACATTTTTTTTTTATTAGTTAAAGTTAAATCAATTTAATGAAACTACGAAAAAGTTCTGTCAAGATTGAAATTATTCTCTTTCAGTTTCTTCAATGTTTTATCATAAAATTAACTTGGACTAAACAAATTTCCTCCCCCCTCCCCCCCCCCAAAAAAATATTTTATTTTGAATAAAGTGATAATACGTTTAATAAAATCACATCACGTATTTTTGCAATATTTCAAAAATACTTTCCGATACAACATCTATGTAAGATACTGCATAGTATATTGCGAATATAACCGTTCGTACGGAAAAGAGGTTTGAAGTTGCATGTTGCCAGGTTAACGGAATTCATATATTCCGACTAACAATAAGTCAAATTTTATTTGCGTTTAAATGGAAACGTTAGAAACTGTAACTGATCGATATTAAAAAAAAAAAAAAATAGTTTCATCTACCTCTACATTTAATTTCAGGAATATTATTCGTCAACGATAAAAAAAATTGTTCACACTCTTTCAGTTCTCTCTCGAAAACTTGTCAACATTTTAACGAACATTTTTCTATATGCTAGAAAACAAAGAAAGAAAAATAAAAGAAACAAGAACAAAAGAAAAAAAAATACGTGCATTTAAACGAGTACGAATCAAAATAAATGGTAGTAGGTTGTATTGGGTTTCAACTATCACTTGCTCGATCAATTAATATTCGATACTTAATTGCAATCCTGTCGTCACTGGCTAGACGTTCAATATTGTTCATCCCCACACAGAAACTTGATCCAACACAATGAAAGTGCAGCGGAACATTGAACGTGAGATAGAATAAGCTTTGTTGCATACGGGAAAGAGAAACTTTATTAGTTTCATGTATAAAGGAAACGCGGTACAGTGAAGGTGGCAAATTATCATACTTGATAAAATCCTTTTGAATATGCATATTACGCAAATAACCTTCGTCATTTTTGTTAAGGATTAACTCACCTTCTCTCTATCTACCTTTTTTCACCCCCCTCTTTCCTTTAATTTGTCTATTCACACACACAAAAAATAAAATAAATATCTTGACCTTTCAACTATTGAATAATCAAAAAAAAAAAAAAAAAATCATATCCCACGAAATGATACTATTCTAAATCGAGTAACTATGCAATACAAATTTACATATTCGCGTAGCAAGTTTCATACTGAAAATGCGCTCTGCTTGTCTTACGAAGAATAAAAGACATCTAATGGGGCGTATGCTTCAAAGCTTACGAAAATACAAGATGAAAGATTTCTCGAGAATAACGACGATACTTATTTATACAACGAACAAGTACGCATTTGCATTGTGGACACGATGATGAACGATACTGGAAAAAGAACGATATCAAATATATAAAGAACGACCTTCGAAAGTTTCGAATATTTTCAACTTTAATCTTACGGAATAATCCTTAGGCATTTATCTTGTAAATTAATTAATCTGTATTATTTACAAAAGTATACTCTTATCTATATGTATCTGTTATTATAAAATATAGAGTAAACAACTATTAAATAAATATAACTCAAATATAAATTAACAGTTAAAATGTAAATCTCATGGTTGATAACAACCAGATTAGCCAAGTTTCATTACATTTTTTCAAAAACTAATTTCATTTTCCAGTTTAATCTCAATACTTTCTTTGGAAAAAAAAAAAAAAAAATTAGAAAGAGGAGGAAAAAAAGCAGAACACTCAATTTACAAGAGCCCGTTCGGATTACCATTTGCGACACCTTTATAAACTTATTCCGTCACCTTACAGAACGTAATCGAGGGAAGTTAATGGCGGCCAAGCTGTGACCTAAGTATAGTAGGGTACTGCTTGCTACCGTGTTGACTTTGAAAGATACGACCATCCTTGAGAAAGCTTAAAGTAGCAAAAGAGAGCGGCGTAGCGGCTTTTAATAGGAACTTGTTTCAAATTAAAACTTTTCACCTTTTCTAATTAAATCTTCTTTCAATGGATTTCTACTATTTTTCCAATGATATCTATACGAGACGAATCTGTAATCGAAAATCTGTATTACGTGTCCAATCTTGAATACTTACAAAACGAATGATAATTCTAAATGAAATTTTAATTGAATTTATAATCGTACGAACATAAATGTATTTAACGAGACATTTTCGATGAAATTAAATAATTTCTATGATCGAATAAGGAAATAATTGCACTAGTTAAATCATCCTTTTTTTTCTTCTTTTTAATATTAAATGAATATATTTGAGAAAAAATTTGGCGGGAAGAAGATTATACTTACGCAATAAGATGTAACACAACTTAACATACTCGTGTACAAAAGAAAAACCTGATAATTCTAAAGATAAAACCATGTAACAAGTTTCAAAGAAAGGTCATTCGAGCTATCGAACAATTTTTTGACGACATATATTCGACCTAGTTAACGAGATCATGCGTTGACCTATACGGGAAAAAAAATATTAAATTTGATATATATATTTAAAACAAAAATAAATTGTATCATTACTTACCACTTTGAATGATACAAATTAGAACCGATTGTCTGACAATTTTACGTAAAACGAGTCACATGATAGCAGGATCTGATGCGAGCTTATGATTATCTCTCTCCCTCCATATTTCTACAAAAATTCTACTTCATTACCACCCTTAATTGCATCACAAATTGTTATAGAGAAATGAAATAACGCAATAAAAATACTTCAAGGTTTGTGTTGCTAAGTCAAAATTTTTAGTTTAAATTTACTCAAAATGTATAAATGATTGTTATATTTAAACACTTGGTTGAAATGTGTAACTAAAAAACAAGATGAAAATCAACATTTAGTGACAAATAAAACGTTATCATCTATACGATCAAAATGTGTACAAATGTGATATAGTATTCAAACTCGAAACGTAATTCAAAATGATTTACGTTTTACATATAATTTTAAGACAATGGTTGTTTTTTTCTTGATTTTTGATAATGGTTTGCTTTTAATTCGATCCTTGAACAGATAGGAACCTCTTTACTACGTATACTATTTTCAAATTTCATTCCCACGAGAGGCTTCTCTTTAACATGAATGATGAAAACTCACCCTCTCTTTTATTTTTCCTTAGCAATCTTCTTTATCCATCGGGAATAAAGAAATCCTTAGTTATCGGAAAATTTAATAGAGTGAAAAATTACCTTATCTTATAATAATAATAATAATTATTATTATTATTTTATTAAAACCAACTATAATAAATCAATTAGAATTTTGACGATATTTTTTTTTTTTACAAAGTAATGGTGATATTAGATTTCTAATTTAAAAACTAATCAACTATATGACTTTTTATTTTTTTTTTTTTTTTTATCTAAATTGAATCGTCGTAATCACATTGGAACATTCAAATATGTGTTTCATTGTTGTATACTATAGGAAACGAACGCAACAATCGTATACTTTATATTCCAAGCTAGAAATAGAAAAAGGTCGAACGTATAAAGAAAATAGAGTCGATAATAGAATCTCTATATTCTCTATCCTTCTTTCTTTCTCTCGTTAGCGGTTTATCCTACAATCTAATCGAACCTCTTTCAACGTAGGTGTAAAAATATTTTCATAATAGGGAATAAATAAAATTCATAATGATCTAATACGTAAGCTAGACAAAAACAAAGTGTAAATATATAATAACGATTTATATATATATATATATATTATTATTATAAAAAATAAATTGAGTTGAATGAAAAATCTTGACCGCGATTAAACATACATAGTCAAATATTTACAGAACATTATCAACGTGCTAGACGCTGTCGGTAGGTTTCACCTGAAAATGTTATGATACCTTTTGAATCGGATGCCTTCTATTGTACGTGAAAGAGGATAGGTAGTCCATAAATGTAATCACGATTCGATCGTAAATCTTACAAGCGGAAGGGTGAATTACGTGTATATGTATCTAACCTACCTATTAATCCTGATATATTCAAATATTACGAGCTGACCTAACATTCGATTCGGTTACTGAAGAATTATAAAAATTTTTAAACATTCTAAAGAAAAAAAATGTTGATCAAAATTCGAGAACACTCGAGAACATTTATTTTTGTATTGGAGAATCATCATCAAGATTTTCATAATCTTTTGAGAGAGAGAGAAAGATCGAATTAACAAATAATATGAAAAAAAAAAAATATAGGAGAAAACAAACATATGGATACAACGATAACAACAACAACAACAAAAACGATAAACGTAGAGAGAGAGAAAAACAAAAAGAAAAAAATGTGAGGCCAGAAAAAAAATTCACTCACCCTGCGCATAACACGAAGAGAGAACGATGAAGTCTTCATTTTGGTGGTAATCCTGGAAAGGCTCTTCAAACGATAACTGCTGAACGAAACGTCGTACGCTTCTAATTCCCACGACAATGATAGATTTTTTCCAAGACGACGATGACAATGATGTACCTCAAAATCCCTCGTACGAGAACAATTTCTTCTGAATGAGGACGGATACGGAGAAAGTAATAATATCAAAGGCAGTTGACTGACTCTCGTGAGCAGAAATGACAACTACAGGTGGTCGTTGCGTCCTCTTCTCTTATCCTCTGTCCTCCTTCTCCACTTCTTCTTCTAATTAATATTCTTCTTCTTCTCAATTTCCTATCTCTTTTCTTTATAATACGCGAATCGCGAACTGGACAAACAACAATCTATTCTCTTCTCTTTCTATCTATTATATTTACTTATATTGAACAATTTGATTGTGAAAAAAGGAGAAGAAAAGATTTTCGCGTCGAATGATTGACGTATTTTAAAACTTAATATTCGATAGGATAACTCGAGAGTTTACTCGATCAAAAGGATTAACGTAAAGGGAAAAAAGAATGGGATAAAGAGAGAGAAAGAGAAAGAAAGGAAGAGAACAAATTTAAACGTTCTCGTTTAATTCGTCAAAGTGAGATAGAGATAGACACAAAGAGATAGAGATAGAGAGAAAGAGAGAAAGAGAAAGGGAGAGAGAAAAATAGAGGGAAAAAAGTAACTCGTTAATTTTGTTCACACGCTAAACGTGAAAAAATATTTAGGATGTTTCGTATAGGAAGGACGTATCTAGACGCGGCTGACGAGCGTCTGACCGGCTCTTCGTTCTGTGGCCTGGCCGTACATGCGTCAAGGTGGTGGCGCGCCGGACCACTTTGTCGAACCCACCCCCGAGCAAGGGTGCGCGCGCGCACGACCCTTATCAACCTATATATATATCTCTCTCTATCTATCTCTATTTCTACCTTCTTCTTTCTCTTTTTCTTCTTCTATTCTATCCAGGGCCGCGCCTACTTTCCAGACGATCAAGGGAGCCAAGGTCGATCGTACAAGGCTGAGAAACAAGCTTAAATTCCAAAGGAAGCTAGACCATCTTCTTTTCTATTCTTTTCTAGTTTTTTTTTTTATTCTCATTTTTCTATTTCATTTAATAACGTTCAATTTTGTTATTTATTCTTTGTAAAAGATAAAAAGAAATATTGATATCGAATAAATTTTATTGTTTCGTATAAATTGATATTTCATCTGTAAAAAGTTCATTGATGATGATGATGATGATAAATCGATAGTGTTTGACTATGTTAACAACATTTATTTATTTATTTTTTGTTTTTTTTTGTTTTGGTTTTGTTTTTAAAAGAGATTGGATATGTTTGATGTGTCAAAAACAGACTGAGTGAGGTTTTTACGATTAAAACGGTTTTTGAATAAAGCTCGTCACATTTCTACGTTTCTTGGTGAGGTATACTGTAAACGATGAGAACGATGACAGGGAGAAAAAGTATACTTGCAAAGATTATAAATATTGACGCAACAGCTTGAGCAACAGTCTCCCTGGATAATGTGAAGTATCCTTGATGCCCAGAGTTTTCCACAACTCTCTTCTTAGATTATCGATTATAGTTTTGATTGAGAATAAATAATATAATAACGATAATTAGGTTTGATCGTAAATTAATATTTTTTATTGTAAAATATATTTATTATTATTACGTGCAATGAATAAAATTTTTACGATACTTCGTTTAAATGTAACAATACCTAAATACAAAAGGATTATATTTTATTAAATAACAAATAAACAAAAAAGACCTTTTTTTATTCAAGATGAAGTTAAATCAGAAGTGAATTTTTTAAATAATTACAAATCCCTTCGAATCATAATATATAATAAAAAAAAATGATCAAAAATTAAAGTTTTTAAATAAGAATCATTTAATTAAAAGATAAACTTTTGAGACTATTCTGTAAAAGCACGTAATCAGGGATGTCTACCCCATATGGAGTTAAATATACTTCATAAAATATTAAATTATTAAGCATTTACAAAATCATTAGTACACCTCCACAAATATTAGAAATTATATCCGTTCTAGAATTGAAAATAATTATACTTCACATTTAGTGTTTATATGTGTGCCTTCAGAAATGCATTTATATATCAAATGGAGGAAAATCAAAAAGTTTGCATTCATTAATCAAAGAGTGCACTTATTAATTGCATTATTAATTAAATGAATTTAACCGATGAGACAAGAAAACTTATCCTGAACTAATAATAAAACATAGAATACAATATAAAATTTTCATGAGTAACTCCTAAAAAGGAATTACTCATGTGCTCGTCAATAATTTATTTAAATAATTACAATCAGTAACTCGTGCCGATTAGGACCTTTCATCCTCGGCATGATTGAGCACTGGAGGGACTTTAAATAAAAACTCATGGTTTAAGAAGTTCTGCGATGGCTCCAAAACACTCCTACTTCGCTGCAAGTATTGTAGTCTGACGATGGAAGACGATACTCGATTTGCCATTGAAGAAGATCCATCGAAAATCCATCCAAAATCCATCGAAGATCCACCAAAAGTCCATCGAAGATTCATCAAAGATCCATCGAAGAATTCATCTAACATCATTGAAAGGAAGAGAATCCATGGTTATATCTGTAAAATAAAATAAAACAAAACGATAAGTTATCTGGAATATTATCCACAATTATGTTAAAATAAAATCGAATAAAATGTAAATAAAAATGAATACTTACAATGCATTCCAATGGGACAAAGCTCAATGGCATCACGGTGATGCATACCTCGCGTGAATCTAATAACGCGGTATAAACGAAAATAAGAAACTATAGATGAGTTTCTTATCGCGAATCCGAAATTTTATTATACGACGAACAACACTGACTCTAATTCGCGTTCAATTTTAACTTATTACTCGTCCGATCACTGATTCTACAACTAATTCAAAGACTGCATTGCACGCAGCCAAATGCAAGAACAAAAATTTCACTCCCGGTCACTTCACATAGGCCATTCGTGCACGATTGCAATCTGAAACTGAAATAAAAAACAATACTATTAATATCATTACTATTACAGAAAATCATTAAAATTTTTAAGAAATTATTTAATAAAAAAATATACTCACTTTAAATCTTTATTAATGAAGGCACAATGGGTCTCCTATCCTTAGGATAATGATGACAATGCACAAATAATGACTATAAAACTGCATTAAATACAATTAATTCAATTAACACTAGATATATGGACCGAGCAAATGTGATTCATTTCAAACTTTTTTGTTACATATATATAAAATAGAAATATTTTAATTGGTTGTAATTTAATAAAATTTAAATTTAATTAATTTTAAAATAGAATATTTTTTAAAAATATATATTAATTTTTAATGCTGTAATGAAATATGCATAAATATTAATTCCTCTCCTCTACCCACTTTTTCATTTAAACAATGTTTGTAAATTTTTAAAAAATAGTGAACAAATCTAGTGTTTAACGAATTTCTAAATGAATTTAATTAATAAAATGTGAATACTATTCCAACGATGATCTGAAACACAAATAAAAACAAAATTATATAAATCGTTGTTATATAAAAATTACTATAATTATTGAGAAAATGTTTAATATAAAAATATACTCACTTTGATGGATGCAGGATGAATGCAGGATGGGTCTCCTACCCTAAGGATGACGATGAGCACATGTTTAAACCGAATAAAAGAAACTTGCGAGTTTCTTAACCGAGCAAACGAAACTTTAACATGCGACGATCAACACTGAATCTACTTGTCGACTTTTTTATATTTTATTTTAACACGATGCAACACACGAGTATTTCATTGCCTACACGCACGATTGCAATGTTCTGAAACAGAAAAAGAAAAAGAACAAATAATGTCATTGTCGTAATAAAAACCTATTGAAATTATCATAGAAATGTTTGATAGTAAAATATACTTACTTTTAGTTTTCATTGATGACTGCAGGATGAGTATCCTACCCTTAGGATAACGATGTATAAAATAAAATTAAATAAAAAGTCTAAAAAGCTGAAAGATACGAAAGATTATATTACAATATTTCCTATAAATCATTTCTGAAGGCAGTGCACACATTAAAATCATTGATTATTTTTGATAAAATATTCAATGATAAATAGAAAGAAATAATTTTATAATCTATGAGAATTGACATAATTAAAAGTTAAAATTAATAAATATTTGTGAAATTGATCAAAGTATGCAACTATTTGCTTGCAATATTACATATCAAGTATGTAATTTTAGTATAAATATTAATTAAAAATATTTAAAGTTGTCTAAATACAACAGTAATTGTATCAGCAAACTCAATAAAGATTAACATAAAAAATAAACCAGTATTTATACCATTATATGCAATGAAACACTTTTTAAACTATTAAAATCAAAAAGTAAGGTTAGAAATAAAATTATTAAATAATTTAATGCCTAGTTACTGTTGCCTGTCTTTATGTGTCGAAGGACGGAAGGGGAAAGAGATATGACGTTACTATTTATCCTTGATAGTGTCGAACGTTCGGTGCTCGGTACTCGGGTACTCGGTACTCGGTGTTCGGGGGTACTCGGGTTTTCGATGCTCAATGCTCGGCGCTCGACTGTTTCTCTTTTGTTTTTATCTGTTTATTTTTTATTTTCAACTCGAGAATTTCCTAGAAATATATAAACACATTTGACTACCTGGAAATCGAATGTTTACATTCTTTTTCTTTCTTTCTCGGTTTCTCTTTCTATCTCACATTTTTTCTATTATACTTCTTTTTACTTTAAAATAAAGAGATAGACTTACCTCGTTAGTTTAGTCATTACTCCGATATAAAAGGAAACACGATTCTTAGATTAGGTATATGCATTCATATTGGATTCTCCCAACGATCGGAAAACTAAAAAAAGTAAAAAATAAAATCACATTAGTACAATATAAAGAAAATCAAATATGTGAGTATACGTGTACGAGTTACTAGTATATATATATATATGCCTATATGTACGTGTATGTGACAGAAATCAAATTTAATACGATATACGATTTTTGAAGACATAATTATGAAAAATAATTAATTGGAGCATCATTAGAGATGATAAAAAGCAT